>NC_085966.1:10837078-11143669 GCF_910591565.1 Cydia splendana | reverse complement strand
ATTGTCTCCCGGATCAAATGTGCCAAAAATACTGGCGGCATTACCCCGCTGAATGGCCAGTGATATTTGTTGGATAAGGAAAGAACCAGAGCGAGGGTCGCAGCCCCTATCCCTTAAGCGTCGCCCTATATCCTTAATAAAGGCTTTGGCCTCGGCACACCAAGGCCCCGCCGTCTCGACGGCAACCGGGACAAAATCGTACACCTGTTCAAGGTTCGCGTACTTGGTGTGCTTCAACCTAGCAGCAGTTTCAGCCGCTGCACCTGCCTTGTTTACCGTGCGCGTGAGATGAGTGGGTGCAAAAGTACTCACACACGTGGCATCCCAAAGCAAGCTGCGGCCCTTCGCCCAAGGAACAAGTGTAAGACCATCCGGTCTCTTGCCGTCCAAACGACTTAGGCCCTGGGGCTCCATGATACATGGGACGTTCGCCGACACCAAAGCTCGCCTTATTAATTCATTAATGGCACAGTGCCTAGGTATCCTACCCACACACCGCAAGCAGCTTAGCCCGTGGTGACCATCCGCCTCCACCATTGCCCCGCACTTACACTGATGTGGCTCGCACACCTTGCCCCCAATTCTCAGTGCTACCGCCATCCGTAACGTGTCATTATCAAGTAAGGTTCCCAAGTGTGGTGACGGCAAGGCATGCAACCATGCCCCGGACTCAGGTTCCCTAACAGCCTTTAGCCTGGGAACGTCCTTCCCTACAGCACTCTCCAATAGGCCCTTATGCCACTCACGGCACAGAATATCATCCCAAAGTCTTTGTGAAGAGGGGTTTTCTGGTCGTTCAACTCCTGCAAAGCGGCACGACCACTCGGAAAGAGCCTCCGTGAGAAATGTAATACAGATATTGCCACCATTTAAGGAGAGAATTCTAGTGGCAAGACCTGATGCCGCATGAGATGATGCTAGGAAAGCCACCAACCCGACGTCACGCATGCAACGTACCCCCAGACCCCCATACCGAACAGGAAGTGATGCCTGGCGCCACTGTGGTTCATCAAAGCTGACATTCAAAACACCCTCTAAGCCCTGTCGAAGTACACGATCAAACACCTGTACATCCTGATCAAACCTCCAAATCGGTGCAGTTCTCAAGATATATGTCACACGAGGCATTGCAAAGCAGTTTCGAAGAAGGATGAGTGAAACGTGCGCAGACAAGTGTTTGAAATGTACAAAAGCAGACTCCAGTGCCTGAGTCTTAGCCCGGACCGCCGAGCTCACCCCCTCTGGAAAAATGGGTGCTCCTAATAAGGAAAATGAAGTTTTGTTCAGCAGCCGGAGACCTGGAAAAACCGACTGGAAGTTAGGCACGGAATCTAATGCTGAGGTACCACATGGATACAGCTCACATTTTGTGGAATTTACCTCTAGCCCAATTGATTGTAAGTAAGGTAAGAGCCTACTTACATCATCCAGGACTACATTAGGGCTTCCTCCAATAGTGCCATCATCCAGGTACCACACGTTCAATGGTGACTGCAAGGTCGTTATACAATTCTGTATCGCAAGACAAAATACCAGAGGACCCAACGGATCTCCTTGTTGAGCACCTACCTGTGAAGAGATCGTGCTGTCACCAAAGAACAGGTTACTCGGAGAGGAATAACATTGGAAAAGAAAGGGATACAAAGTTGGAACACGTGTCTTTACCTGTTCCAATATTATATCTCTTTCTACCGAATTAAATGCATTCTTGACGTCAAGCTTTAATATAACGGTATCGCTGTTCTCACGGGACTCAGCAAAATGCCTAGTCGCATGGATTGCCGCCTCACAACCTAAAGGAGTGCCAAAACCTATTTGACGCGGCTGAAAATACGCTGCCATCTCATCCTTTACCGAACGGCAACCCAACTTAGCAACGAGTCGCCGTAAGGTTGTACCTATTGCAATGGGCCTTACACCTCCATCTTTTTTCTCTAACGCGCATAAACTCGCACCATATAAATAAGGGCAGACTTGGGGGTTAAGCATGCCACGTAAAAGAAAATTACACAATTTGGTAAGCGACTCGAGAAGTTTGTATCCATTGTCACCCACATTTAGCGAGGTGAGTTCCTTTAAATGTTGTGGGCGAAGGCCATCTATGCCGGCAGCAGAGCCATTGTAAAAAGAACCTATTGCGTTAGTAACGTCGGATACTGATATTGTAAGGAAAGGACTCGTTAGGTCAGGCTCAGGCGGAAAATCATGTGGTCTAGAAGGTGCAGGGTGCTTAGCCCTCAGAGCCTCCAGAGTGTCGGCACTAGACGGAGCAAGAGAAGAATCGGACAACAGGAGACGAACCGCCCCTCTCAAATCTCCATCATGAACCTTGCCTTCTATTGCCCGGTACAAGGATGGCGGTTTGTGGCCGGCTGTATCAGGAAAATACAAACTTGAACTGTCAATGTTTTCCTTAACCTTTGAGGTCAAAGATCTGGCCGTCCCGCCCTCAGGCACCCTCAGCGCGGTAAAAGGAAATGACAGAAAAGCAAACCAATCGTTAACCTCATTAGTCCGGAGACACGCATCGACCAATTTTGCCAATTTGCCTGCAGCAAGGTTCCTCGCGCCTTTGGGGATGTGCTTCAACACCCGGACATTCCTTTTCAATGCAGGCAAACTATGAAGACCTGCATCAATCGTGGGTACACCTTGCGCGGGCACTGTACTGGGGTCGGAGCTAGAGGGCCCGGCACTTTCTTTGTGAACCTTACCGATATGCACATTAAGGCCCCTTGACCCTGCATACAACTTAGAAGAACCGGGACAGTGTGGGCACGCTACTTTAGTGGGACAGCTCATATTAAAATTAGACTAAAATTAACAATACCTATGCTTAATAATGTAAAGGATAAAAATATGTATATATAAGTTGATTGATGACGTCCTGTCGCAAGCCCTGGCTCAGCGGGCAAGGACGCTGAAGGGCCTCGGCCCTGCGCCGTTTGCTGCAGCTGGCTTTCTTGTGGCGGAAGGTACGTCTTTTGGACTCCTATCGATCCCTTGGCAACGTGTGTAATTTCTTATGAGGTACACGAAAACATCACTTGCACAAAATACGCTTCAGTGGTAAGATTTATAAGAACATTTATGTGTAAACACTATTTTTCAATGGATATTTTTGTTCTTTTGGCTTGATTTCGTTGATTGACGGCGGCTGTCACGTCCGTGTAGGGCCCCAAGAAACGCGTTTGGGCTGCTGCTAAGTACTCGCTTGCTTTTTTTTGTCTTTTCCCATTATAAGCTATTATAAATCGAGGGATTGATACGCAAAAATCCGTAAAGCGGCTGAACTTAAAATAAAAATAAAATTTATAATTTAGAGCCGTATTTTTTCGTTGCTAGGCGGTTGACAGGTTTTATAGATTTTTAGCTTAAATTTTACAATAACACGTCATTTTTAATTACTCGTTAGCAATATCTTCCGATTCACGAAAGAAATTTCAGACTTTCGGGTAATTCTGTTTATACTACTGGCAACACAGGATAGCGCTGTGCACATTTGACAATTCGGATCTAGATAACTTCATGCCCTGACCGTCATCCTTGTCGAACGCGTGTTAATTGTTATTTCCTTCTCGCTCAGTGTCAGCAGTCGCAGTGTTTTCCAAACTTTTCACGTCGTAAGCTTGGTAATTAATGTGTAACTGTGAATTAGTTTTTTAAACGTTTGTCTTGTATAGATAAATAAAGTTTAATTTAATACATTAGATTTGTTTTATTTTACTATGTTTCTACATGAATAACTTAAAATTAATGCCGTTAAAATAATTTTCACCGTTGGTTAAAATTCTCCTTCATTTCAAAGTTTGAGAACCTGTAAACAGCATGATGACGTAGGCGCGTGTCAGTTAGGTCATACGCGAATCTCGGAATGGAGTACCAGGCGGAGTATATTATTATACCATGATATGTATAAGAGTACATATATGCTTGCATCAAGAAAAAAAAACAGGTTACACCACTACTCCGAGTTGGGCCTCAAGCGTGAGCGAGATGGAAGTGCGTACCGGGAGCGCTGATATCATATTATTATATTTAAATATTTGTACATAGGTACGTTTAAATAAAAATAAAGGAATCGTTATGTTCCTCAAATATGATATTGCCGATTTTTAGAAGCAATTTTTATATTTTGAGCTTTCGTGCATAAGTTGTTACAAATTTTTAAAATGCATTTTAGAATTATGTTCGTAGTTTTTTTTCTATCGCGCGAAAGTCAAAAATTCAGGATATGAATCGATACAGTCCCTCGAGAAAGGCCTCAAGATTGCTAATTAAATTTATGGCAACCAATGACCCAAATAATAACTTTTCACACATAAATGAAACCTTTTTTGAAATTTCACAATGGCTACAAGACCATAACTTGACTATAAATAGTATTTATAGTCAATTTATGGTCTTGTAGATAAATACAGATAAAACAAAGACTATACAATTTAGACCACACCAGAAACGACCGACTGACTTGACACCACTACTGCAAGATTTAAACATAAAAGAAGAGACTGAATGTACTCTACTAGGACTAACTATTGATACCCACTTAGACTGGAAAAAACATATAGCCAAAGTAAAATCAAAACTATCTTCCTTCCTTTACGCGTTCAGCATTTTAAAATCCAACACGCATATCCAGTGCGCCATGATCGTGAAGTTGACCGCCCCATATCGAGTGCCCGCAAATGGCATATCTATATCGTTAGTTCATCGTTAGTTCACGTTAGTTCAGTATATTAAATCGTTAGGATCCGACTACAACATCGATTTTTTTAAAAAACAAAAGTGGGGAGGTCAACTTCACGCTACCGCCCCAAAATCGATTTTATGGTTTTTATCAATTAGAATCGATAGATAATCGTTAGTTCACGTTAGTTCAGTATATTAAATCGTTAGGATCCGATTCTAAGTATTTTTTTTTTTCAATTTTGTGGGGCGGTCAACTTCACGTGAAGTTGACCGCCCCATATCGAGTGCCCGCAAATGGCATATCTATATCGTTAGTTCATCGTTAGTTCACGTTAGTTCAGTATATCAAATCGTTAGGATCCGACGCATAACTTGTGTACGAATTTTTTTTTAAAGTAGGGGAGCGCCAACACCGTCTTCCGCTCCAAAATTGTATTTATGGTTCCAATCAATTGGAATCGATATGTAGTCGTTAGTTCATCGTTAATTCATGTTAGTTCAGCATGTGAAATCGTTAGGATCCGACTACATTACGTATTTAAAAAAAATAACATAAGTGGGGCGGTCAACTTCACGCTACCGCCCCAAAACCGATTTTATGGATTCTTTCAATTAGAATCGTTAGTTCATCGTTAGTTCACGTTAGTTCAGTATTTTAAATCGTTAGGATCCGACTAAAAGATGTTTTTTTTTTTTAAAACGAAAGTGGGGAGGTCAACTTCACGTGAAGTTGACCGCCCCATATCGAGTGCCCGCAAATGGCATATCTATATCGTTAGTTCATCGTTAGTTCACGTTAGTTCAGTATATCAAATCGTTAGGATCCGACGCATAACTTGTGTACGAATTTTTTTTAAAGTAGGGGAGCGCCAACACCGTCTTCCGCTCCAAAACTGTATTTATGGTTCCAATCAATTGGAATCGATATGTAGTCGTTAGTTCATCGTTAGTTCATGTTAGTTCAGCATGTGAAATCGTTAGGATCCGACTACATTACGTATTTAAAAAAAATAACATAAGTGGGGTGGTCAACTTCACGCTACCGCCCCAAAACCGATTTTATGGATTCTTTCAATTAGAATCGTTAGTTCATCGTTAGTTCACGTTAGTTCAGTATTTTAAATCGTTAGGATCCGACTAAAAGATGTTTTTTTTTTAAAAACGAAAGTGGGGAGGTCAACTTCACGTGAAGTTGACCGCCCCATATCGAGTGCCCGCAAATGGCATATCTATATCGTTAGTTCATCGTTAGTTCACGTTAGTTCAGTATATCAAATCGTTAGGATCCGACGCATAACCTGTGTACGAATTTTTTTTTAAGTAGGGGAGCGCCAACACCGTCTTCCGCTCCAAAACTGTATTTATGGTTCCAATCAATTGGAATCGATATGTAGTCGTTAGTTCATCGTTAGTTCACGTTAGTTCAGTATTTTAAATCGTTAGGATCCGACTAAAAGATGTTTTTTTTTTAAAAACGAAAGTGGGGAGGTCAACTTCACGTGAAGTTGACCGCCCCATATCGAGTGCCCGCAAATGGCATATCTATATCGTTAGTTCATCGTTAGTTCACGTTAGTTCAGTATATCAAATCGTTAGGATCCGACGCATAACTTGTGTACGAATTTTTTTTAAAGTAGGGGAGCGCCAACATCGCTTTCCGCTCCAAAACTGTATTTATGGTTCCAATCAATTGGAATCGATATGTAGTCGTTAGTTCATCGTTAGTTCATGTTAGTTCAGCATGTGAAATCGTTAGGATCCGACTACATTACGTATTTAAAAAAAATAACATAAGTGGGGAGGTCAACTTCACGCTACCGCCCCAAAACCGATTTTATGGATTCTTTCAATTAGAATCGTTAGTTCATCGTTAGTTCACGTTAGTTCAGTATTTTAAATCGTTATGATCCGACTAAAAGATGTTTTTTTTTTAAAAACGAAAGTGGGGAGGTCAACTTCACGTGAAGTTGACCGCCCCATATCGAGTGCCCGCAAATGGCATATCTATATCGTTAGTTCATCGTTAGTTCACGTTAGTTCAGTATATCAAATCGTTAGGATCCGACGCATAACCTGTGTACGAATTTTTTTTTAAGTAGGGGAGCGCCAACACCGTCTTCCGCTCCAAAACTGTATTTATGGTTCCAATCAATTGGAATCGATATGTAGTCGTTAGTTCATCGTTAGTTCACGTTAGTTCAGTATTTTAAATCGTTAGGATCCGACTAAAAGATGTTTTTTTTAAAAAAACGAAAGTGGGGAGGTCAACTTCACGTGAAGTTGACCGCCCCATATCGAGTGCCCGCAAATGGCATATCTATATCGTTAGTTCATCGTTAGTTCACGTTAGTTCAGTATATCAAATCGTTAGGATCCGACGCATAACTTGTGTACGAATTTTTTTTAAAGTAGGGGAGCGCCAACATCGCTTTCCGCTCCAAAACTGTATTTATGGTTCCAATCAATTGGAATCGATATGTAGTCGTTAGTTCATCGTTAGTTCATGTTAGTTCAGCATGTGAAATCGTTAGGATCCGACTACATTACGTATTTAAAAAAAATAACATAAGTGGGGCGGTCAACTTCACGCTACCGCCCCAAAACCGATTTTATGGATTCTTTCAATTAGAATCGTTAGTTCATCGTTAGTTCACGTTAGTTCAGTATTTTAAATCGTTAGGATCCGACTAAAAGATGTTTTTTTTTTTTTAAACGAAAGTGGGGAGGTCAACTTCACGTGAAGTTGACCGCCCCATATCGAGTGCCCGCAAATGGCATATCTATATCGTTAGTTCATCGTTAGTTCACGTTAGTTCAGTATATCAAATCGTTAGGATCCGACGCATAACCTGTGTACGAATTTTTTTTTAAGTAGGGGAGCGCCAACACCGTCTTCCGCTCCAAAACTGTATTTATGGTTCCAATCAATTGGAATCGATATGTAGTCGTTAGTTCATCGTTAGTTCACGTTAGTTCAGTATTTTAAATCGTTAGGATCCGACTAAAAGATGTTTTTTTTAAAAAAACGAAAGTGGGGAGGTCAACTTCACGTGAAGTTGACCGCCCCATATCGAGTGCCCGCAAATGGCATATCTATATCGTTAGTTCATCGTTAGTTCACGTTAGTTCAGTATATCAAATCGTTAGGATCCGACGCATAACTTGTGTACGAATTTTTTTTAAAGTAGGGGAGCGCCAACATCGCTTTCCGCTCCAAAACTGTATTTATGGTTCCAATCAATTGGAATCGATATGTAGTCGTTAGTTCATCGTTAGTTCATGTTAGTTCAGCATGTGAAATCGTTAGGATCCGACTACATTACGTATTTAAAAAAAATAACATAAGTGGGGCGGTCAACTTCACGCTACCGCCCCAAAACCGATTTTATGGATTCTTTCAATTAGAATCGTTAGTTCATCGTTAGTTCACGTTAGTTCAGTATTTTAAATCGTTAGGATCCGACTAAAAGATGTTTTTTTTTTTTTAAACGAAAGTGGGGAGGTCAACTTCACGTGAAGTTGACCGCCCCATATCGAGTGCCCGCAAATGGCATATCTATATCGTTAGTTCATCGTTAGTTCACGTTAGTTCAGTATATCAAATCGTTAGGATCCGACGCATAACCTGTGTACGAATTTTTTTTTAAGTAGGGGAGCGCCAACACCGTCTTCCGCTCCAAAACTGTATTTATGGTTCCAATCAATTGGAATCGATATGTAGTCGTTAGTTCATCGTTAGTTCACGTTAGTTCAGTATTTTAAATCGTTAGGATCCGACTAAAAGATGTTTTTTTTTTAAAAACGAAAGTGGGGAGGTCAACTTCACGTGAAGTTGACCGCCCCATATCGAGTGCCCGCAAATGGCATATCTATATCGTTAGTTCATCGTTAGTTCACGTTAGTTCAGTATATCAAATCGTTAGGATCCGACGCATAACTTGTGTACGAATTTTTTTTAAAGTAGGGGAGCGCCAACATCGCTTTCCGCTCCAAAACTGTATTTATGGTTCCAATCAATTGGAATCGATATGTAGTCGTTAGTTCATCGTTAGTTCATGTTAGTTCAGCATGTGAAATCGTTAGGATCCGACTACATTACGTATTTAAAAAAAATAACATAAGTGGGGCGGTCAACTTCACGCTACCGCCCCAAAACCGATTTTATGGATTCTGTCAATTAGAATCGTTAGTTCATCGTTAGTTCACGTTAGTTCAGTATTTTAAATCGTTAGGATCCGACTAAAAGATGTTTTTTTTTTAAACGAAAGTGGGGAGGTCAACTTCACGTGAAGTTGACCGCCCCATATCGAGTGCCCGCAAATGGCATATCTATATCGTTAGTTCATCGTTAGTTCACGTTAGTTCAGTATATCAAATCGTTAGGATCCGACGCATAACTTGTGCACGAATTTTTTTTAAAGTAGGGGAGCGCCAACACCGTCTTCCGCTCCAAAACTGTATTTATGGTTCCAATCAATTGGAATCGATATGTAGTCGTTAGTTCATGTTAGTAGCATGTGAAATCGTTAGGATCCGACTACATTACGTATTAAAAAAAAAACTTAAGTGGCCCCACTTAAGGGTCAACTTCACGCTACCGCCCCATAACCGATTTTATGGTTTCTATCAATTAGATTCGATAGATAATCGTTAGTTCACGTTAGTTCAGTATATCAAACCGTTAGGATCCGACGCGTAACTTGTGTGCGGATTTTTTTTAAAGTGTACGCCAGCGTACCTACAAAAAAAACGGTCACCCATCCAAGTACTGACCCCGCCCGACGTTGCTTAACTTCGGTCAAAAATCGCGTTTGTTGTATGGGAGCCCCACTTAAATCTTTATTTTATTCTGTTTATAGTATTTGTTGTTATAGCGGCAACAGAAATACATCATCTGTGAAAATTTCAGCTGTCTAGCTATCACAGATCACGAGATACAGCCTGGACAGACGGACGGACGGACGGACGGACAACGGAGTCTTAGTAATAGCATGCCCTCCCATCCCGAAGGCGTTATAATTATTTTCAAATGGATATCATAGTGTGTGTATCATAATCGGCCATTACGAAATTTTTATCGTACAGATTAAGATTGATTAAGAGATATTTAAAGCGTCATAAATTAAAAACGTTATAAATGAAATACAAACATTAATAACAACACGAATTCAATGCATTAATTTACGAAATTTGAAACCACAATTATATTGCAACTGACTACGTTATGAGCAACAGCGCACGACAATTATTTCAAGCTGTCGAAGTAATATTGAATATTGACACTAGATGGAGCCACCACGATTCTAGTATGTTTTACGTCATTCGAAAACGGAACGAGTGTGGGTTTCTTTTCCTGAGTTTTGTTTTTCGTTTTAAGACATGATGTGAAGTTTGATTTAGAATAATTATTAATTACAATCGAGTTTTAAATTACGGAATTTAGGTACATACCTAATCTAAATGAGTAATCTATTTTAAAGTAGGCCTGACGTTAAAATACAAATTAAAGAACTCATAGGGCGATGTCTTTCAAAACACATGAATGCTTTGTTTCTAAACAAAATGCATGTTTTGATTTCGCTTGGTGTCCATGTCCAAGTCAAACGCGCGTTTTACTCCTTTATTGACCGAAGCGTTTGCGAAGGTCTCCGTTTTATCTCGGGCCAAAATCGTATGTCCGGACGTTCTCCTCGGTTCAATTCTCAACCGATTCTTATCAAATTTTATGACCAGATTCTAGAAATAAAATAGTTTTTTTTCGATCCGAATATTAGATTTTTTTTTCAAAATGGCGGAAAGAAATAGTCGTATTAATATCATAGGAGTTTTTTTTTCTTTTTGAGATATATTTACAGTGCTTGTCAAAAATGTACTAATTTAGTAACGCTGGTACATAAGCCGTCTAGGAGGTATTTAGATATATCATTGTATGTAGATTTTTACTTGAGATTAAGTAGCCAAATTTCGTCACTTTAAGTAAGTGCTATGATGGCGCAGTTTGCAAACACTTGCTTTGATGCATGGAGGTGCCTAGTTCGATCCCCAGTAAAGTGTAACTTTTTGTAAATTTTAAATTTTGTATTTTTGATTGATCAAGCGAGTGCAATCTTTTATTTAACTTTTCGTTAATTTAGTTTTTCCAAATTATTCTAAAAGGCGTAGCCTTACATTTTTTATTCAGTTTTAAGCTATGCTCGCGAGGTCTACAGAGGGTCTACCGCGAACGACGTTGCCACAACTGTTGCCACAGCGCCACTGGTTTATTAATTTCCTTAAATTGTAAACGACGATCTGCATTAACCGCGAAAATCGAAGTTTGTAAGACTTCGAGAGTTAGACCAAGCTAAATTGACAGGGATTTTGATGGTACAGACAGACTGTGAAAGTATTTTTTTTTTTAAATTTCATAATTTAATAGAAGTTTGACGTTTAAAATAACACTAATGAAATAGCTTGGTATGACTCATGCAACTATCTCTGTCACTCTAATTACGACTTAATTTGACTAAAAGAGAAAGATGCCCACACTTTGCAATATTCGATCGCGGGGCATGCCTGCCTCTGGCATTCAGGCGAACTTTTTTGCTGACGGACGGACTCCGACAATTACTGCACTCATTACTGCGACGGGGAGTACGGGCCGATTTATTAATTTTAAGCACAAAAGTCTGTTGAAAACGATATATAGATAGGACACCATTTTACAAATTGACCAAGTCAACTCCCACAGTAAGCTCAATAAGGCTTCTATCTATCTATCTTTTTCAATATATAAATATGTTTTTATAAATACTGTACCTAATACATATAGCTATGTATACAAAACATCCATAACTTAACTTAGGAACAAATATTTGTGCTCGTCACACAATTAGATGCCCTTACAGGATTTGAACCCGGGCCCATCGGCTTCATAGGCAGGGTTACCTACTAAGGCCCGACCGGTTGTCAAAACGATGACATGCTATTTTTGGAATAGGTACCTACGAGCGAAATTAAGAATCGAGTGATATTGATCACATCACTGGTAATACTCGTATTCAATTATAATTATTACCTAGTCCTTTTAGTGGTACCTAGGTGTTCGTATTTCCAATGCAAGGTCATGACCGGTCAAACGTCGATGTTCCGCTTCCAAAAAACAGTGCGATTTGGAAACTTGTATTGACAATACGACGTATTACATCTATAGGTTTGTTCTATTTACTTTTAATTTAATATGTGCTCATTTTCGATTTTTACAATTGTTCGTATCGATCGGCGCTGGCGTAACCTTGCGCAGCCTCTCAAGGCCGCGACTGCACAGCGACCAAAACTGCACACTCAGATTTCTAAAGGCCAGCGCAAAGCGGCGGAGCGCAGCGCAGATCACCGAGGAGGATTTACGCCGCGCAGCGCACACCAGCGAGGTAAAATCCCCCGCGATACCGCGAGCGCCTGCCAGCCCGGCGCTGGCGGCCGGCGCACCAGGGAGCACTTCGGCGCAGGCCGGGGGATGCCGCGGCATGCCGCCGCGTGTACTCTATCACAAGGGATAGTGACTAGTGTGCACGAGTTCTCCCCCGTCGTTCCGGCGCTACTCCGGCGCACTCGGGAGGCCTCGGCGCATGCCGGGGGATGCCGCGGTATGCTGGCGCCTACCGCCGCGGTATCCTCTAGCGTGCTCCTCGATGCCGCGGAGTAACAATCCTCCGTGATGCTCCGAGGTCGGAGTCAAAGCATTTAAATTTATACCTGAAGATAATTGAAATAGGGAAGAAAATACATTGATAATTTTTAAGTGATCTGCGCTGCGCTCCGCCGGTTTGCGCAGGCCCGGCAGGCCTTAAGGTGCGTCTGTGTGCGTAAGCAAACTACTATACAACTAGGTAGGTACAGTCGCCATCAGATATATCGGAGCGGCCAAGGTGCTCACAAATATCGGAACACGCCTCTATTGTCAGGGCGTTAGAGCGCGTGTTCAGATATTGTGAACACCTTGGCCGCTCCGATATATCTGATGGCGACTGTACATAGGCGTGAACGCTACAGTCATGCGTGCCGTCCTTTATTCTCTTTTCCGTATATTGGTACGCATCACAGAATTGCAACTGATTTAATTGTGCGATTGCACTTACCTAGTTAGCTCATTAGCTGACTTCGGCGCCCTATAAATTATAAAATTAGAAAGTTAGGCATGATCTATTCATGGGTTTGGGGGTTTAAGAATGTTATTTATCTAATCTAATTACTCATTAGTGGAAATTTGATAATGAATTTTGTCCACCTTGCTTGTTCTAGATGGAACACTGTGCGTCAGAGGTAAATCTTGAATGACTTATAATTTATACGGAAAATTGAAACAATACGGTTAAAGTGTATCAATGATTTAGGAAAGTTAGGTTATTGTAGGTACCTATTTAATTTGTTATGATATCAAACATCAGAGGGCCTACCATAACGATCGAAACTTAAAGAAAATTTGATGTCGGTGATAGGAACTCCCGAATCAGAAATTAGGAAAGTTTAATTCGTATACCTACCTACTTATTATATGTATGTTTAGTAAGAGGGCGTTCATTAATTACGCAAGGGGATCACAAATAGGGGTCACAAAACTGGTTTTACCAAACTTAAAAAACCGGGAAATCCAAGTTTACCTATTCCGATATTTTTAAATAAATAAGCTACATATAGCACCTTCAAATAGGATTCCGGATTTTTACAGATACGTGCGAAAGCTGGGCTATTTAAGTGTCACCTAATGCTCAGGGGGAATATTTAGTAACAAAAAGTAACATTTCCAAAAATTTAATCCAAAAACCAAAGAAAGTTCTAGGTTAACCAAAAACAAATTCAAGTCTGAATATCTTTTTTGGCGGCAAAAATATAACCTACCAGGGTATGCTCGTGAAGTTGACCACCCCAAATCGTTTGCCCGCAAATGGCATAGCTATATCGTTTGTTCATCGTTAGTTCACGTTTGTTCAGTAGGTAAAATCGTAAGGACCCGATTCCTTCATTTTTTTTTATTTTTTCAAATTGGGGTGGCTGTCTTCACGCTAGCCACCCCACCCCGAAATCAGCCAAACCAACCATGTAAAGTCATCGAGCGACGTTAGTTCACGTTTGTTCAGGCATTCAAATCGTTAGGATCTCATTAGATTTCCCATAAAAAAATAAAATCGAAAAATTCATATACAGGTTGATTTCGGGGTCGTGATCCAGAACCACTTTTTCTGACTCTGTAAATGATCCACATTATCATATGGTAGTATTTGATTAAAAGATAATTACTTGAATTATTCTGATTTTTCAAGTAAAATTAATGTTATACTAAGTAATTATGGTCACCCTATGACTTTTGACATACGCTGTATGGACAGCGACAAGACGTCACATTGAGTAGGGTCACCAAATTGTATGCAAAATTGTTTTTTCCTACTCGTCATCTGGAAAATAATCATCATTATTGGTGATAAACAATAATTAACAACATCATTAGGCTCATCTTTGGATTCTGTATGATGTCTGGCTCTCTTGCTCCACGACCCCGAAATCAGCCTGTATATGGACCAGCCGAGCCAAGTAATGTGGCCTAGCAAGCAATCGACACGGATACTAACGATTCTTTGGCTTGAATAAACTTATATAGACGATATTTAAACGATAAATTACAGTGCCTTGTGGGCGTTCAAAACATAATAAGAGATACTCAGCTCTATAAAGCTCGTAATCGTAAAGCTCTTGATTGTTCAAAACCTGAGAGGAATTTTGTTGCATTTTATCTACGTGTGGAAATAAAATTTGATGCAAATTTTGAGTAGATAATAGTTTCTTTATCCACTAGCCACCCAGACATCAAAACTTGCCAATGCAAATGTAATTTTGATTTGTTTAAATAAAGATTCAAATTAGAATAGAACTGGAGACCTTTTTATAGACCTCTGTACTTCTACCATCAGTTTTGACATTGACATATACGCTCACGTCTACGTAACTTACTTTCTATGCATCTCGCTCGTACTCGCATATGCGAGCAATAGTGCAAGCGAGATGTACAGAAAGTAAATTACGTAGACGTGAGCGTTATGTCAATGTTAAAACTGATGGTAGAGGCTCTGGGCGGCTAGAGGTTATGTTGGCTGGTAGAATATACCTAGGTACTTACTTTTAACCTTTTGGACGCCAATGACCGATATATCCGCACTGTAGGTTCAACGCCAAAGACCGATTAATCGGTCACTGACCATATAGCAACATAGACCTACGTGCATATGCATAAAGTTCAATTTCAGTTTTGACACTTCGGTGACGTGGCGTCTGAGTGACAGCTTTTGTGTTTGACACAGCGTCGAAAAGGTTAAATGATAAATTTGAATGATTAATATATAATGACGTTCATTTAGGTTTGATTTTTATAGTTAGTATTTTTTGTAGCGTTGAAAATTATAATTAATTTGTTAATTTGTATGAAAAAAAGATATCTGAAATTTAATAAAAAATTCTTATGCTATATTTTTTGTTTAAGGACAACAATATTTGCCAGTGTTTAGCGTCCGAAGGTTTAGTGGTATAATCAGACATAGAAGTTTTTGTGGCAAAAAAAAGTGATTGACCAAATGAAATATCGACATGTCAGTTATCGATGTTACCTTAACGTTATGTACTTAGATATGTATTACATTTTATAAGAATATAGCTACCGCGAAATACACAACACGTTCGATATCTTCTTCTCTTTTGATATGTTTTTGACACCGTATACTTACTACAGTTTACGTTTTAATTTTTAAGTACTAAATATATGTAATAAAGAAATTACGTAGCGCTTTGTATTGATTTGCATTATTAAAATTTCTCGGTAACTTACCTATATAAAGCAAGCAGAAGTTACATATTTTAAATATTAATCTATGACTTATCGATGTTTCATTTTCTCAAACACTCGTTTATGCCACAAAAACTTCTATGTCTGGGTATAATATATTTATACCTACGTATGTAACCAGTTCGATTTTGAGTTTATTAAAATTGAGCTCATCCTTGTATTCATAGCTGTAGGTATATTGTACTTAGGATTTGATTTTAAAAATGTTTTTTAAGACGCAATGTATTGCGAATTTTGTTGTTTAAAGAGCCACAAATGACGTCAATTAAGTGATTATAGCGTTCATTGAAACTAATATTTAAACTGTATGAATAAGACAAAAACTAAAGAAACATAATCTTTTGATTTTGCAAGAGACACCCGGTATAAGAAGTTAAATTTTTTGGCAACGTTTACTATGTAGCATACTATACCAAGTGTGGCCTGTAACATGAGCAAAAAATTGCTTAAAAGTAGATACAGATACACTTCCCTTTCTTCAGAAAGTGTATCTGTAACTGTAGTTATTTCGCTTTTACTGATTGATTTTTTCAAGTTTGGCCGTGCTTAACTTGCGGCTTAACTTCAAACTCGGGAAAATTTATTCGACCCTGTCAGCAAATATCTATTACGGGGGCCCATTTACACGATGCGAGAACTCGCATGCGAGTTTCATTACATTGCAGTTTTTGATCGGTCGGTTGAATTGGACGTGACCAACAGTCCGCAATGTAACTAAAATCGCATGCGAGTTCGGGCGCATAAATGCCTCGATCCTGGGCTCATATTATTAGTTTTGGCTTGTCCTGTAGAGAGTGTAAAGTACTTAACACATTTGTATTAGTAGGTTTAGTAAGGAACACAAATGTATGGAACAGCATGCACTTTAGTCTCAGGCGATGCCGCTTGGCACGATTGTTCCTTAGGTCAAACAAAGTTGACCTGGCCCTGTAGCCGGGAGATCGTACCATGCAGACCCCTCAAAAAGGGGGGGGTGAAAGGGTCGGCTCCCCAGGTCCAATCTATGCTATATTCCTTCCTAGTCTTAGCAACTAGGGCAAGTTATATATCATTTTCGTATAATTTAGGGACAGGGAATTCATTTTCGAAATAATTATTATACCTTTTAGAAAAATAACAAGTTGAAATATAATGTTTTAATAATTTTTCTATGCGTTTTTGCCCTTATTTGGGACAAATTTGTTGTTTTTATTTTTCTTCCATACAAATCTTAAGGGTTGATTTTATAAAATTTTATTTTATCTTAAACTTAGACCTGTCGCATTTAATTGATGTTGAAAATTTCAGCTTCATATCTTCAGCGGTTTAGATTGTATGATGTCTGGAAGTAAGCAGAGTTTTGTTAGATATTATAATGTATGGGATATTATGAAATAAAATGTCTTTAGATCAAACACATGTAGATCCTAAACTACTGAACATTTTAACCTGAAAGTTTGAACATCGATTAATTACAAAAGGTATAAGTTAGTTATAAAAACAAATTTAAAAATATCAACCCTTAAGGGGGGGGAATGGGGGGGAGAAAGTTTGTATGAAAGAAAAATAAAAACAACAAATTTGTCCCAAAAAAGGGCAAAAACGCATAGAAAAATTATTTAAACTTTTAAAATGCCAAATTCAGTGTTTTAGTAAACATTTTTAATCTTTGACTTTGGGCATAGTTCCATTTGTATGGAAATCGTTACCGCCACGCTCTATAAATTATTTTTTTATTACGAAAAAATGTATAAGTGCCTACTATAAAGTGATATTTTTCTGAATAAGGAATACATGGGATACATCGTCCAATTTTTTATTTAGTGCAAATCGCCACACTGTGATTGTAACATCCAAAATTGTCATAAAAAATTACATAACATTTTCATTTTTTGTACAAAAATATTTTTTTTGTATGGAATGGTATAATAATTATTTCGAAAATGAATTCCCCGTCCCTAAATTATACGAAAATGATATACAACTTGCCCTAGTTGCTAGAAGGAAGGAATATAGCATAGATTGGACCTGGGGTGCCGACCCTTTCACCCCCCCCCCCCCCTTTTTGGGGGGTCTGCATGGTACGATCTCCCGGCTACCGGGGCAAATCAGCTTTGTTTGACCTAAGGAACAATCGTGCCAAGCGGCATCGCCTGAGACCAAAGTGCATGCAAAATGACCTTACTCAACCTACTAGTATTTGTCACTATGGTTTATAAAAAAACTCCTTATGTGTCTAAACTGATGCCAAATTTGACTATTTTAAATTTACTTGAAAAATACCTACATTGCAACTGGGTGATAAGCAAATTCAATCAGATTTAACTGGCCCACCGCGAAAAATCGAGAATCACAAAATCGAAGTTTGTTATCTGCGTCTCTATCGCTCCATTATGCAAGTGCGATAGAGGCAGCTGACTTTCTAATGTAGCGACAGGCCCTCCTTGTATACCCTTATTTGAGTCGAAGGCGGACCTAAATTTCAGTGATCACGTTAACTCACTCGCAGTCCGTCTCGCTCGCACCAACATAGTGTGAGCAAGAGGCAAGCGTACAGGGCAATTTTTTTTATTTATTAATATTTATTTATTCATGAACAATATGACAATTGTATTTTAATATAACTACATACTAAGTTCCTTAAATCTAGGTCCTTCTTAAATCTAAGAATTATAAAATCTAACATGCAGAACAATATCAGACGTATTTATCTAAAATAATTACTACCAACATTACGTAGACAAATTACTAAAGTAGGTCGTAAACTCCACTATAAAATAAAAGCATTCTTTCAGCAGCAGTGTTTTTAATTTATTTTTAAAGATAACAAGGCTATCGATGTTCCTCCACTCACTGGGAAGCTTGTTGTAGAGCTGTCTCCCTCTCTTCATTGGTCTCGTACTCCTTTAGACTTTTGACCAGGTCAGTGAGGAGCAGAAGGATGTACAGACACGGGACAATTAGTATTTTAAGATTTATGAAATATTCCTGGCAGGACTCAGTTTGTGGAATACGCACTATAGTCCTCATGGCTCGCTTTTGTATAACAAAGGCTTTATTCATGTTATACTCATAGTCTATCAAAACTCTGTCAAATTTGCTTCTAGACGATAGAACTGTGGTTATTCTAGTGCTCTAGGGAGCTGGCTACCCAGAACTGCTGAGATGCTGGGTGTCTGACCCGCATTGGCTGGGATGCCAAGCTCAGAACTTAGCAATTCCTCGATTTCGATACTTCTTTGTAGTTTTGAAAGACTATGTTTCAAAAACTTTGCCAAATTTCGTTCTAGAAGATAGAACTGCATGTATTCTAATGTACTAGGGTGCTTGCTATCCAGAATTGCTGAGATGCTAGGTATCTAGCGCGCATTGGCTGGGATGCTAAGCTCCGAACTTAGCTATTTCTCGATTTCGAGGCTATTTCAAACATAATCCTCCAAAACTCTGCCAAATTTCCTTCTAGAAGATAGAACTGAGGTTATTCTGGTGCACTAGGGAGCTGCCTATCCAGAATTGCTGAGATGCTGGGTATCAGACCTGCATTGGCTGGGATGCTTCGCTCCGAACTTAGCATTTACTCGATTTCGAGACTATTTTCGGAGATAGTCTATCAAAACTCTGTCAAATTTCCTTCTAGAAGATAGAACTGTGGTTATTCTAGTGCACTTTGGAGCTGGCTATCCAGAACTGCTGAGATGCTGGGTGTCTGACCCGCATTGGCTGGGATGCTAGCTCAGAACTTAGCTATTTCTCGATTTCGAGACTTCGATACTATTTTCGGAGATAGTCTATCAAAACTCTGTCAAATTTCCTTCTAGAAGATAGAACTATGGTTATTCTAGTGCTCTAGGGAGCTGACTATCCAGAACTGCTGAGATGCTGGGTATCAGACTTGCATTGGCTGGGATGCTACGCTCAGAACTTAGCATTTACTCGATTTCAAGACTATTTTCGGACATAGTCTATCAAAACTCTGTCAAATTTCCTTCTAGAAGGTAGAACTGTGGTTATTCTATTTCACTTTGGAGCTGGCTATCCAGAACTGCTGAGATGCTGGGTGTCTGACCCGCATTGGCTGGGATGCTAGCTCAGAACTTAGCTATTTCTCGATTTTGAGACTTCGATACTATTTTCGGACAGAGTGTATCAAAACTGTGTCAAATTTCCTTCTAGAAGATAGAACTGTGGTTATTGTAGTGCTCCAGGGGGCTGGCTATCCAGAACTGCTGAGATGCTGGGTGTCTCACCTGCATTGGCTGGGATGCCAAGCTCAGAACTTAGCAATTCCTCGATTAAAATACTTTTTTGGAGTTTTGAAAGACTATCTTTCAAAACTTTGCCAAATTTCGTTCTAGAAGATAGAACTGCGTGTATTCTAATGCACTAGGGTGCTTGAACTGCTGAGATGACAGGTATCTAACCCGCATTGGCTGGGATGCTAAGCTCCGAACTTAGCTATTTCTCAATTTCGAGACTATTTCATACATAATCCTCCAAAACTCTGCCAAATTTCCTTCTAGAAGATAGAACTGTGGTTATTCTAGTGCACTAGGGACCTGCCTATCCAGAATTGCTGAGATGCTGGGTATCAGACCTGCATTGGCTGGGATGCTACGCTCAGAATTTAGTATTTACTCGATTTCGAGACTATTTTCGGAGATAGTCTATCAAAACTCTACCAAATTTCCTTCTAGAAGATAGAACTGTGGTTATTCTAGTGCTCTAGAGAGCTGGCTATAAAGAACTGCTGAGATGCTGGGTATTAGACCTGCATTGGCTGGGATGCGACGCTCAGAACTTAGCTATTTCTCGATTTAGATACTATTTTCGGACATAGTCTATTCAAACTCTGTCAAATTTCCTTCTAGAAGATAGAACTGTGGTTATTCTAGTGCTCTAGGGAGCTGACTATCCAGAACTGCTGCGATGCTGGGTATCAGACTTGCATTGGCTGGGATGCTACGCTCAGAACTTAGCATTTACTCGATTTCGAGACTATTTTCGGACATAGTCTATCAAAACTCTGTCAAATTTCCTTCTAGAAGGTAGAACTGTGGTTATTCTATTTCACTTTGGAGCTGGCTATCCAGAACTGCTGAGATGCTGGGTGTCTGACCTGCATTGGCTGGGATGCCAAGCTCAAAACTTAGCAATTCCTCGATTTCGATACTTTTTTCGGAGTTTTGAAAGACTATCTTTCAAAACTTTGCCAAATTTCGTTCTAGAAGATAGAACTGCATGTATTCTAATTCACTAAGGTGCTTGCTATCCAGAACTGCTGAGATGCTAGGTATCTAGCCCGCATTGGCTGGGATGCTAAGCTCCGAACTTAGCTATTTCTCGATTTCGAGATTATTTCAAACATAATCCTCCAAAACTCTGCCAAATTGCCTTCTAGAAGATAGAACTGTGGTTATTCTAGTGCACTAGGGAGCTGCGTATCCAGAACTGCTGAGATGCTGGGTATCAGACCGGCATTGGCTGGGATGCTACGCTGAGAACTTAGCATTTACTCGATTTTAAGACTATTTTCGGAGATATTCTATCAAAACTCTGTCAAATTTTCTTCTAGAAGATAGAACTGTGGTTATTCTAGTGCACGTGGGAGCTGGCTATCCAGAACTGCTGAGAAGCTGGTTGTCCAAACTGGGATTTTTGCTCAAACTTAGCATTAATCAGAATTTACCTAGAATTATTTTTCATGTTCGTGTCCCATACATATATGAAAAAAATTTTTTTTACACTTTTGACTAGAACTCATTATATATCGTCTAAAAATGTTAGTATCTTTCATTTAAATGCTATTTCGAGGCTGTGGAGTGGGTAATGGCTGGGATGCTGGAGTGTCAAAACGTGAAGTTAGCATCTCATTTTAAAATTTCATTTTTTTCGCGAAAATGAGCATAACTATTTAAAAAAACCATCTAGAACTGTAGAACTATTAGGGATGCTACTAGAACTCTCATAAAAGTTTGAGATGCTAGCACTTGATATGCTAGGTTCACACACACGCAGGGGCGTATTTACCCTAGGGCCATCCGGGCCATGGCCCGGGGCGCCAACCTCCAGGGGCGGCATATGCCAACCCCCAGGGGCGGCATACCGCCCCTGGTGGATTGCATTTTGTTTTTCTTCCTTGACTTCTGGGGCGGCGAAACGTATTGGCCCGGGGCGCCAAATTTCAAAATACGCCCCTGCACACACGTATAGGTACAGTATTTATAAAAACATATTTATATATTGAAAAAGATAGATAGATAGAAGCCTTATTGAGCTTACTGTGGGAGTTGACTTGGTCAATTTGTAAAATGGTGTCCTATCTATATATCGTTTTCAACAGACTTTTGTGCTTAAAATTAATAAATCGGCCCGTACTCCCCGTCGCAGTAATGAGTGCAGTAATTGTCGGAGTCCGTCCGTCAGCAAAAAAGTTCGCCTGAATGCCAGAGGCAGGCATGCCCCGCGATCGAATATTGCAAAGTGTGGGCATCTTTCTCTTTTAGTCAAATTAAGTCGTAATTAGAGTGACAGAGATAGTTGCATGAGTCATACCAAGCTATTTCATTAGTGTTATTTTAAACGTCAAACTTCTATTAAATTATGAAATTTAAAAAAAAAATACTTGCACAGTCTGTCTGTACCATCAAAATCCCTGTCAATTTAGCTTGGTCTAACTCTCGAAGTCTTACAAACTTCGATTTTCGCGGTTAATGCAGATCGTCGTTTACAATTTAAGGAAATTAATAAACCAGTGGCGCTGTGGCAACAGTTGTGGCAACGTCGTTCGCGGTAGACCCTCTGTAGACCTCGCGAGCATAGCTTAAAACTGAATAAAAAATGTAAGGCTACGCCTTTTAGAATAATTTGGAAAAACTAAATTAACGAAAAGTTAAATAAAAGATTGCACTCGCTTGATCAATCAAAAATACAAAATTTAAAATTTACAAAAAGTTACACTTTACTGGGGATCGAACTAGGCACCTCCATGCATCAAAGCAAGTGTTTGCAAACTGCGCCATCATAGCACTTACTTAAAGTGACGAAATTTGGCTACTTAATCTCAAGTAAAAATCTACATACAATGATATATCTAAATACCTCCTAGACGGCTTATGTACCAGCGTTACTAAATTAGTACATTTTTGACAAGCACTGTAAATATATCTCAAAAAGAAAAAAAAACTCCTATGATATTAATACGACTATTTCTTTCCGCCATTTTGAAAAAAAAATCTAATATTCGGATCGAAAAAAAACTATTTTATTTCTAGAATCTGGTCATAAAATTTGATAAGAATCGGTTGAGAATTGAACCGAGGAGAACGTCCGGACATACGATTTTGGCCCGAGATAAAACGGAGACCTTCGCAAACGCTTCGGTCAATAAAGGAGTAAAACGCGCGTTTGACTTGGACATGGACACCAAGCGAAATCAAAACATGCATTTTGTTTAGAAACAAAGCATTCATGTGTTTTGAAAGACATCGCCCTATGAGTTCTTTAATTTGTATTTTAACGTCAGGCCTACTTTAAAATAGATTACTCATTTAGATTAGGTATGTACCTAAATTCCGTAATTTAAAACTCGATTGTAATTAATAATTATTCTAAATCAAACTTCACATCATGTCTTAAAACGAAAAACAAAACTCAGGAAAAGAAACCCACACTCGTTCCGTTTTCGAATGACGTAAAACATACTAGAATCGTGGTGGCTCCATCTAGTGTCAATATTCAATATTACTTCGACAGCTTGAAATAATTGTCGTGCGCTGTTGCTCATAACGTAGTCAGTTGCAATATAATTGTGGTTTCAAATTTCGTAAATTAATGCATTGAATTCGTGTTGTTATTAATGTTTGTATTTCATTTATAACGTTTTTAATTTATGACGCTTTAAATATCTCTTAATCAATCTTAATCTGTACGATAAAAATTTCGTAATGGCCGATTATGATACACACACTATGATATCCATTTGAAAATAATTATAACGCCTTCGGGATGGGAGGGCATGCTATTACTAAGACTCCGTTGTCCGTCCGTCCGTCCGTCCGTCTGTCCAGGCTGTATCTCGTGATCTGTGATAGCTAGACAGCTGAAATTTTCACAGATGATGTATTTCTGTTGCCGCTATAACAACAAATACTATAAACAGAATAAAATAAAGATTTAAGTGGGGCTCCCATACAACAAACGCGATTTTTGACCGAAGTTAAGCAACGTCGGGCGGGGTCAGTACTTGGATGGGTGACCGTTTTTTTTGTAGGTACGCTGGCGTACACTTTAAAAAAAATCCGCACACAAGTTACGCGTCGGATCCTAACGGTTTGATATACTGAACTAACGTGAACTAACGATTATCTATCGAATCTAATTGATAGAAACCATAAAATCGGTTATGGGGCGGTAGCGTGAAGTTGACCCTTAAGTGGGGCCACTTAAGTTTTTTTTTTAATACGTAATGTAGTCGGATCCTAACGATTTCACATGCTACTAACATGAACTAACGATGAACTAACGACTACATATCGATTCCAATTGATTGGAACCATAAATACAGTTTTGGAGCGGAAGACGGTGTTGGCGCTCCCCTACTTTAAAAAAAATTCGTGCACAAGTTATGCGTCGGATCCTAACGATTTGATATACTGAACTAACGTGAACTAACGATGAACTAACGATATAGATATGCCATTTGCGGGCACTCGATATGGGGCGGTCAACTTCACGTGAAGTTGACCTCCCCACTTTCGTTTTTAAAAAAAAACATCTTTTAGTCGGATCCTAACGATTTAAAATACTGAACTAACGTGAACTAACGATGAACTAACGATTCTAATTGAAAGAATCCATAAAATCGGTTTTGGGGCGGTAGCGTGAAGTTGACCGCCCCACTTATGTTATTTTTTTTAAATACGTAATGTAGTCGGATCCTAACGATTTCACATGCTGAACTAACATGAACTAACGATGAACTAACGACTACATATCGATTCCAATTGATTGGAACCATAAATACAGTTTTGGAGCGGAAAGCGATGTCGGCGCTCCCCTACTTTAAAAAAAAATTCGTACACAAGTTATGCGTCGGATCCTAACGATTTGATATACTGAACTAACGTGAACTAACGATGAACTAACGATATAGATATGCCATTTGCGGGCACTCGATATGGGGCGGTCAACTTCACGTGAAGTTGACCTCCCCACTTTCGTTTAAAAAAAAAACATCTTTTAGTCGGATCCTAACGATTTAAAATACTGAACTAACGTGAACTAACGATGAACTAACGATTCTAATTGAAAGAATCCATAAAATCGGTTTTGGGGCGGTAGCGTGAAGTTGACCGCCCCACTTATGTTATTTTTTTTAAATACGTAATGTAGTCGGATCCTAACGATTTCACATGCTGAACTAACATGAACTAACGATGAACTAACGACTACATATCGATTCCAATTGATTGGAACCATAAATACAGTTTTTAAAAAAAAAACATCTTTTAGTCGGATCATAACGATTTAAAATACTGAACTAACGTGAACTAACGATGAACTAACGATTCTAATTGAAAGAATCCATAAAATCGGTTTTGGGGCGGTAGCGTGAAGTTGACCTCCCCACTTATGTTATTTTTTTTAAATACGTAATGTAGTCGGATCCTAACGATTTCACATGCTGAACTAACATGAACTAACGATGAACTAACGACTACATATCGATTCCAATTGATTGGAACCATAAATACAGTTTTGGAGCGGAAAGCGATGTTGGCGCTCCCCTACTTTAAAAAAAATTCGTACACAAGTTATGCGTCGGATCCTAACGATTTGATATACTGAACTAACGTGAACTAACGATGAACTAACGATATAGATATGCCATTTACGGGCACTCGATATGGGGCGGTCAACTTCACGTGAAGTTGACCTCCCCACTTTCGTTTTTAAAAAAAAAACATCTTTTAGTCGGATCCTAACGATTTAAAATACTGAACTAACGTGAACTAACGATGAACTAACGACTACATATCGATTCCAATTGATTGGAACCATAAATACAGTTTTGGAGCGGAAGACGGTGTTGGCGCTCCCCTACTTAAAAAAAAAATTCGTACACAGGTTATGCGTCGGATCCTAACGATTTGATATACTGAACTAACGTGAACTAACGATGAACTAACGATATAGATATGCCATTTGCGGGCACTCGATATGGGGCGGTCAACTTCACGTGAAGTTGACCTCCCCACTTTCGTTTTTAAAAAAAAAACATCTTTTAGTCGGATCCTAACGATTTAAAATACTGAACTAACGTGAACTAACGATGAACTAACGATTCTAATTGAAAGAATCCATAAAATCGGTTTTGGGGCGGTAGCGTGAAGTTGACCACCCCACTTATGTTATTTTTTTTAAATACGTAATGTAGTCGGATCCTAACGATTTCACATGCTGAACTAACATGAACTAACGATGAACTAACGACTACATATCGATTCCAATTGATTGGAACCATAAATACAGTTTTGGAGCGGAAGACGGTGTTGGCGCTCCCCTACTTTAAAAAAAATTCGTACACAAGTTATGCGTCGGATCCTAACGATTTGATATACTGAACTAACGTGAACTAACGATGAACTAACGATATAGATATGCCATTTGCGGGCACTCGATATGGGGCGGTCAACTTCACGTGAAGTTGACCTCCCCACTTTCGTTTTAAAAAAAAAACATCTTTTAGTCGGATCCTAACGATTTAAAATACTGAACTAACGTGAACTAACGATGAACTAACGATTCTAATTGAAAGAATCCATAAAATCGGTTTTGGGGCGGTAGCGTGAAGTTGACCGCCCCACTTATGTTATTTTTTTTAAATACGTAATGTAGTCGGATCCTAACGATTTCACATGCTGAACTAACATGAATTAACGATGAACTAACGACTACATATCGATTCCAATTGATTGGAACCATAAATACAATTTTGGAGCGGAAGACGGTGTTGGCGCTCCCCTACTTTAAAAAAAAATTCGTACACAAGTTATGCGTCGGATCCTAACGATTTGATATACTGAACTAACGTGAACTAACGATGAACTAACGATATAGATATGCCATTTGCGGGCACTCGATATGGGGCGGTCAACTTCACGTGAAGTTGACCGCCCCACAAAATTGAAAAAAAAAAATACTTAGAATCGGATCCTAACGATTTAATATACTGAACTAACGTGAACTAACGATTATCTATCGATTCTAATTGATAAAAACCATAAAATCGATTTTGGGGCGGTAGCGTGAAGTTGACCTCCCCACTTTTGTTTTTTAAAAAAATCGATGTTGTAGTCGGATCCTAACGATTTAATATACTGAACTAACGTGAACTAACGATGAACTAACGATATAGATATGCCATTTGCGGGCACTCGATATGGGGCGGTCAACTTCACGATCATCAGTGCGCCCTGTCAGCTTACTACGCGTATGCACAGTCGTGGCTTAGTTATGGTTTGCTGTTGTGGGGTCATAGCAGTGACGCCCACGGCCTCTTTATAATTAAAAAAAAATGCATCCGTATATTGGCAAATATTCCACAGACCGACAGTTGCAAACCTCACTTTCAGAAACTTCAAATATTGACTCTCCCCTCTCTGTATATCCTGGAAATAACTTCATTTGTCAAAAATAATCTTCACCTATTTGAATTCAATAAGAGTGCGCGTCGCAAAAATAATCTCATTCTTCCAGAACCAATCTTAGATATTTATAAAAAGGACCTTACTACCGAGCAATAAAAATATATAATAAGTTACCTACTGAAATAAAAAATGCAGAAAAAAATCATTTATTTACAAATAAACTCAAGTCCATTCTATTAAAAAAATCATACTATACCATCGAAGAATTTATGCAGGATGATCTATGATTGAAAACAAAGTTCCTATACTTAGATAGTAATAATATAAGTTAACTTTAAGTAAGGCTATTTTTGTGTACTAAATATTATATTTAGTTAATGTATTTAGTTATAAGGATAATTGCCATACCCTACCAGGGTGCCATGCGACCCATTTCCATTGTGACATCTATTGTATTATACCATGGTTTGCAATAAATGATGATACTATACTATACTATTGTGATCCAAAAAAGCGCTACGACTTTTTTTAAACTTCGTTTTCTGATCCTACTGCACCTGAAGGTAGGTAAACAATTGAATGTGTTTTCAAGTTTACAAGGCGTATCGGTGCAGTGTATTGTTTAATGTTTTAACGCAAGAATCACAAAACAAAAGCATTGTACTGGCAAATCACTACGCATGATTATATAAAAAGCTAAATATAAATAGGTAAATAGGTAGGTATACAATCATTAACTAAATAGTGAAAAAAATTTCAACAAACAAATATATTTATCTGTAGGGCTACCGCCAATACCGAAAATCGTCAATTGCGGGCATTTTTCTCTGTCACTCTAATTACGCCTTCATTGGAGTAAAAGAGTAAGATCCCCGCAATTTGCGAATTTCGGTTTTCGCGGTAGCCCCTCTGACCGTGAATCCAGTGCTGAGCCACATAAATACTCGTATGCTGTAGTTATTAGAAAAATGATATAACGTTACATTTAAGAGGCTTTTTAGTAAATCCGTTGCCATCATACTCATATACCAGCTGTCCCAAGAACAGGAAGACAGATCAATGCCGTGCAATGATGTAATTTTAATTTGTTGCCCATCTGTGCAGTTTTGTACTGTGAAGCAACTAACTTACGGAATCTTTATTAGCCCATGGTTTACATAATAGTTACGAGTATGTAGGTATTCTTCTTCACGATCTTTCCTGACTAATTTACTACTACAGAAATAATTGCAGTCTGACACCGCAATGGTTTTGAAAGTTCGGAAGTAATTTACGAAGATTGCTATTCAAGTGACGATAATTTATAATATGTAGTTAATTATTCCATTGACTTATGCTGCATTAATAATATTTTTATAGACCATTAACGTCTAGAGAGGCAGACATCTTTCGTTCGGGCGTTTTGGGAACCACTGCAGTTAAAATAGTTATTGTGAAGTGATTATCACACTATTCCTAGATATATGATTTACATATTTAAGAGATTAGAGTTCCTATTAAAACGAAAATATTTTTTCTACTCGTCCACATACTGTTTGAATTTTGAGGCTTTGTAGACTAAATTATAATCACAAACTTTTCTCTATGTAGCTCCCGATTCAACTAATATGGCACTTACCTAACGAAAATTGAAATAATATGAATTTAATCAATCAGGTGTCGCCAAGGATTCAGGGGGGGCTACCGCGAAAACCGAGTTTCGCAAATTGCGGGGATCTTTCTCTTTTACTCCAATGAAGGTGTAATTAGAGTGACAGAGAAAGATGCACGCAATTTGCGAACTTCGATTTTCGCGCTTATAGCCCAGGGACATTAAAAAGACGTCAAAGAACGACGAACCGTTATCGTTACCCTTCGTTGCGGCGGGCCTTAAGTACATTAGTTTAATTTTATTTTTCAGTTGTAGTTTCAGTACTTTATTTAGGCCACTTAACTGTTTAATATGAAAATTTTTTATAAAATACCTACTATTTGTTACACACCGCCGACTGTAAGTAGTTTTCACTAAACATCGTAAACACGTGCAACTTATTCCAAGAGTTACCTATTCCTACAAAATTCCATACACCATTCATTACATACACGCGTACATGTTTCGAATATTGTACCTACCTTCTGTTTATTTATTAGCTACTCCAAATGATAAGCCGATTGCTATATAGCTATGATAATTGTTTACTCATCGAAGTTTAAATCAGATTAGACAATTACCTCTATTTACTTTAACTAATTATAACATTTATAACTATTAAACGACTATTACGCAGAAAAAAGCACTTAAATGAACTAAGTCATTATAATATTGGAAAGTAATTAATTCAGGTCCGTTCATTTGATGTAATTTGCACGAACCAATGAAGATATGAAAGTATGATTAATTAGTGATTATTTAAACAACATTCCATTCCTGATATAACAACAATATTTTAACACATAATTAAGTAGGTACCTTCTTATAGTAACTGTATTAGGTACCTATATTGTCACAGTAATACGGCGACTAAATAAGTAAATATAATACTTCGATCATAGTGTGTTCTAAATAGGCGCCGGTTTCCAAAAAAATATTGCACTACATATTGGAAACCGTAAACCATGGTATTCAAAAATGATCAATTGTATGGGGCTACTCCTATTAGTAAAATTTATCAGTGTTATTTTGTGTCACAGTTTTTTGTCTGTGTCTGTACTGTATACCCAGAATTGAACCTAGAACGGCCTTGTGTAGGTGTAACTAACTACCAAACCGACTAGATTATTTAACGTCGCGTCGCCATCAGCGCTATCAGTAAAAAAACACAAAGAACTAACAACATTCTATTAATCAAGAAAATATTGTTAGCCTGTTACCCACGACGCAATAGGTAATTTCTCATTTAAAACAATCTTAATCATGTAACTATTACCATGTAATGTAATTTCATGTAGTGAGGTTGATGATCTTTGCAGGTAGACCAGAAACTTTTTGGTTTGTACAAAAATATGATGGCGAAATATAATTTGCATCAACAAAAAAACAGAATAATCCTTTTTAGGGTAACTTAATAGGCCAACTAACTAAATATCACAATAATAAGTTGATCAAAATACACAGAAAAACCTACGTCCAATATCTTTGAGTACAACGCACAAAAAAAAAGATTTTAAATTAGAAAATTACTACTTCATATAAAAGCTAATTTCGAGATCTGTTATTTCAATTATTTCAGCAGGATTTGCCCGGTCATGTTATTATCCATATAAATAGAGTTAAAAACGACACTTGAGATATTTCAGCTGTTATTACTTATACCTTATCTGTAAAATCTGACAGATGAACAATCCAAAATGACAATGACCGATACGACATGCCATCTTCATATGGATTTGGCACTCGAGAGTAACTTTAGTGCTCTAATACCAAAATCGCTTTCACATTTTATTTTCATTTTACTTTTTATTGTGTGACTCAATGTTTGATTTTTTAGTGATGATGTGTGCAAAATGAGTCATACACGGATTCTCACGGTACCTGCCAAGGTATTGAATTGAAGCATATAAATAAACGATATTTCCATACAAATCCTTATCAGTTGGTAGAATAGTTATGATTTCAAATTCGACATAGGTACGTTTCAAATTGAAACACGCATGTTTAGAGCCAGGAAAGATATTAAAAATATTAAAATAGAGTTAGACCAAGATAAGTCTGCAACGATTTTGATAGCACACGCAGTGCAAGTGTTATTTTAAACGTCAAACTTCTATGAAATTATTACGTATAAATAACACTTGCACTGCGTATGCTATCAAAATCGTTGCAGACTTTTTTGGTCTGACTCTAAGTACTTGCAAATTGCGAAAGTCCTCGCTATACACTTATACAGACTAAATGATTAGGATCATAGATTGGCATCACAGAGGTCGATGTGACAGTAACTTCATCGCGTGTCACGTCACACAACTGACATTGACACCACTTTTCACATGCCAAAGGTAGTCTTGCGTAACATCAGTGTAGTGATTGTGGATGTTATTGGTTGTTTGTAGTGTTTTATGCCGTTTCGCGATTATTAGTGGGTGTCATTGTGAAATGTGGGGCTCAAGTTACGATCTATTTAAATTGTGGTTCAAAGCAATTTACGTGGACAGAAAAAAAGGTAATTCTAGTCTAAATATTGGCGTTAAAGAATGCCGGGTCAAATGCAGAGGTATTTATTATTTGTTTACCTACTTCTGCTTGTTTGTAGTAAGTGATTCGATCTACGTGATGTCTCCTAAATGTAGATTTAGAACACAAATGAGTTTGGTATATTAGGATCGGTGTAACATGTAGGAAAATAATGACAGATTACAGCTTGGTTCTCTTGAATAGATTAAGGTCTAATACGGATAGAAATATTATAAATACCTCAGCGTCAGGCGCAGAAGCCCGCCGTCTGCCCCGCCACAGTCGGTCCTCGCTGCCACCGATGGCACCGCAACTCCTCGAATGCGACTTCTGGGCAGCCAGCTCAGCGCCCGCCGGCGAGCGCCGAGCTTCACCACCACCTCCTAGAGTCCCGCGCGAGTCCGCCGCGAGCAAGGCGGACTCGAAACTACCACGCCACGAAAACCGTTCACTATCACTCGCGACACTTCCACGACTAGCCGTGGGTTCCAGGATGTCGTGGGAACGACTCCGGGCCAACGCTCCCGGCTCCGACGCACTATCATCGTCCGTACTCGGCACACCACCAGACACTTCATGCATTAACGCCACTAGCCTACCCCCTATATGTCGCATCACCTTCCCGAAGAGAGGTGGCGATCCCTCTCCCGCACGGCCCAGCGTCGCCGCCAGCCGTTGGTACGCGCCGGCCGCGTCACGCTCCAGCGAACCACCCTCGCCATTTCCACGATCGAACTCGTCAATTATCTCGCGACAACTCTCCGATATCTGTTTTCTCAAGGCCGAACGATTCGCCGCGGTCCCTTCTAAATCTGAGCCGGCATAATCGGACGAATCATAAGAATCGCTCCAGGTGTCCTCGCTTGATAAATATTCGACTATTTCGCGCACTTCCTCATCCCGGATTCCGGGTACTGTTTTCATAAGTCGCGTCAGTTCGCTTTCAAAGTATAATAATTGTGGTGGTTTCGGCGGGCGCGAACTTTCCGAGTTAGATGACTGCGGTGTTGATGCGCGAACATTCGCTGAATTTATCATTTGCTTGAAGAATTGGCGCATTTTGGTCATCATAAGGTTTGTCTCTTCATCGGACGACCAGTTATTAAAGCTATCCTTACGTATTAGGGGTGTGGGTGGGGGACGGGACGATGGGGGACCTTCGATACGTTCCTCGATGTCGGGCCTTATTTCCTCAATAATCTCCTCTAATTCTACTTTAGGCTCCTGAGATCGGGTAAAATCTGAACTAGAATCGCCATTCCTCAAGAGATCATCACAACTGCCCACGAAGCCGCTATCTCGGCTTGTTTGTTTTTTAGATTCAGATAGCTCAGATCCAAGCGGCGGAAATTCGGGTCGGGGCGTTAACCTGCCGTCTTCACCCTCCGAAACAGATCTAGTGTCGTCTCGAGTTTCCTCCGCGAACTCGGTTGATAAGCGCCGTTCGTCCGCTGGGGAACCTCTAGTTTTTTTACTTTGCTTTTTCCTTTTAGAATCACCTTGTGAATCGAGGCGCTCCGAAGAGTCGTGTCGATCATCGGTTTCGGTGCTCGATCCATCTGACACTTCCTGTGCGTCCTGCGATGGCTCTTCCCCAGTCAATAAGTTATCTAATGACGATGAGTGTGAGCGCGGGGTACCACGGGCTCGTAAAGGACGTTTCCGCCTTTGTTCGGGGCTCTGTTTTCCCTCACTATCACTGCCAACGCTACCTGAGCCATCTGAGTCGCGCCTTTCCTGATTGAAGCCCATAAATCCAGACAAGAAATATTTTTCCAACCGTGATGATACCAGCTCGTCATTGTCTCCACTTCTTTCCGGCTGCTCATTATCAACAATAGACTCCGCAGCCTCACTGCACACACTTGACGTTTCCGACATATGCTCCTCATCGTCTCGAATATTTCTACCATCACCGAGGCCGAAAAAGAAATATTTTTCCAACTCGGTAGCCGATATGGGTCGCGGTTTTTTCACTGTATGCTCCGATTCACTTTCTTCACAACTTTCTTCGACAATCGTGTGTAAAGTGAAGTCTAAGGAACGCCGACAGTATGAAAATTCTTCACCCCGCGTGGGTAAGGTCGCTTCATCCCCCGAGTCGGAGTCGGAGGGCGAGGTGACCTCATCCTCGTCATGGCTGACGTCCTCGACCCAAGAGTCGTCGTCGGCGAGCCCCTCCTCGAGGCACACGACGGCCGAGAGAGTGTCGGCGTTGCTAACAACCGTCACGCCGCCCGAAGGCTGCAGCGCTTCGTCGTCGGACATTCGTTCGTCATTATCGTTTTGCTGAGAGCTCGCGTCGGGGTTGGTTTCGTTCACCGAGTTGGTGTGGTGCACTGTTATGTCGCGCATGAGCCGTGTCGTATCCGACGTGACGACGGAGACGCGATCGTGTGTTATCATAACGCGGCTAGTGAAGCGCGCGGAGCCGTCCGTACCGGCCGTGCGCGAGCGGCATACTGTTGACACCGCGGCCGCGGCAGGTGCGCCCGCGCCCCCCGCCTCTAAACAAACCGGCCCCACGCCGTGCATTTTCTCCTCCTCTTGCTCTTCCAGTAATTCTTTCTTCAATAGTTCACTGAGCGTACGTTCGATACCTTTAAACAGGTCTATTTTTTCAACAGGCGGCAAACTTGGGTTATCAGCCGCGGGCTCAGGCGATGGCGCTAATTTCGTCAACAACCCGTGCGAAATTTCGTCATAAATGAATTCCTCATTGTTATGTTTCTCATTAGGCAACTCGACGGATACTTTTACTTTCATGTCACTTTCTGTAGTAAACGCATCGTCCAGCGAGTCGCACTCGTTGTTTTCTGATGGAGTAATACTTCTATTGCTATCATTATCTTTATTTTCGTTGCTATCTAAAGTGTTATAATCCGTACTACACGATGCATTAAAGCTATTAAATTCCTCGCAGGTTTCGCTTCGGAGCATATTTTCATTACAGAATTTCATAAAATTGGATTTTTTCGATTCACAGTTTTCGTTGTCACTTCCATATGGGATAACAGGAATAACTTCGTTTAACTTAACTGACTCTAAAAGCACGACGTTGTCCTGGTTTTGGCTACAGCTTTCTTCATTAATGTTGGCTTCATTTTGCATAATCACTTCAACGGCAATTTCTAAGCTATCAGACTTTTTGTCGTAGGAATCATCACAGTCGATGCCGCTGCTGTCGGCGTTGTCTTCCATGTCGGAGGAGGAGTCGGCGGGGTTGACGACGAACACTCTCGAAAACTGCCCACCGCCGCCCCCGGAGTCATCTGAGTCTTCATCAGAGGTGGCCGGCTCCTCCGGCGCCCCGCTCGTCAGGTCATAGCTACGCCTCTCAACACCCGCGTCGGAATCACTAGAATCACCAGATTCGTTTGACGATATAAACGCTTTTTCGGCGTCCAAATGTTCGGGCATCGCGTCCGGGGCCTCCGACAATACTGATAAGTCCTGTTTTGCAATTACCTTTATTTCATCTGACGTTTCACATTCAACTGGCCGTTCAATAACGATATCACTGATAACGTTATCAGTGGTATCGCTATCGCGAGATTCTGTTTGTGACGTTTCGGACTGTATAGCTTTATCGGTCCTTTCTACGGTGGTCATTTCAAGCGTTTTCGTTTGGGGAAGAGCGTTGGCGGTGGCGGTGGCGGCGGCGGTGACGGCGACAGCGGCGGCCGTCGTGAGGCGGGCGAAGGCTGCGGCATCGAGGGGCGGGAAGCCGGGGTAGGTGTTCCAGTGTGGCGTCGGTGGGTTTTGGGGGAAAGCTAATAAAGCGGGCCAGAGGGCGGCAGGTACGGGGACCGGCACGGGGACAGGGACGGCAACTATTCTCGGTTCAGCGCCGCAGGAGCACGTCCTGGGGCAGGCTTGCGGGACGTGTCTGGGGGGTGGTGGAGGTGCTGCCGCCGCGCCCGGCTCGAAGTAGTCCCAGTCGCAGTCGTCGGGCGCGAGCGGCGCGGCGGAGGAGGCGGTGGACGACGAGTCCTCCGTGTCCTCGCGGCACGATGAGTCGGAGCTGAGGAACACGAGGCGGTAGTCCTCGGGACGCATACGACCGGCCTCCGGCTCGCTTGCCTCGCCCGGTTCGCTGCTGACGCCCCACTCTGGAAATAACAAAAAAAAACTGGTTAGCTGACTTTGTAAAATATGTACATCCAAATTTAATTACTTTTTTATGAGGAGCCGTCTAGAGGACGTTCAGTTCAATCTTTAAAAGGAAAAGCTATTAAGTGTTTAATATAATAGGAAACAAAAACATATAACTTTTTGTCTATGTAGTTCTGTTTCCATTTTAAACCTCTCGTGGCGTTGCTTATAAGTCTTATAACTTAATAATACAGACTAGTAGAAAAAGCAATTTAGTTTTAACATTAACAGTTTACTACTACAAATAGATATTGAAACATAAATCAAAATACAAAACCAAAACTAAAAAAAATACACCATTCAAACAACTCGAACTTGTCAAACAAATCAAACAAATGAAGGCGGTTAAAAAGTCTTAATACCTAACGATACACATTAACCTAGCGCCTAGCCATAACCCACGAGCAATGTCTTGCTTCATATCAGTCGGCCGAATAAATCAGAAGGCGAATCTATTTAAAAAGAAACTCTCTGACTCTTTACAATAGAGGCTTATAAATCTGAAAAAATGCGCTCAGATGTATTCCGATATAATAATTAATGAATTATGCATTCAAGAATTACTATTAGTACTACTTTTATGCCTCGCAAAAATATTTTTAATATCTATAATTTAATTATACGCGGCGTTTTCTCTTTAAAAGATATGCCATTGTTATTAGCAGCTGTTAAAAATTAAGTACGGTATTAAGATTGGGCAATGGGCACAGTTGTACTAAGTGGTAATTGGTTAAAAACAGGTATATATACTCGTACATACAGTACACTATACTATACAGTGATCATCTCATTTGGTTTGTGTATCCTTATTTTCAACGGCAATATGTTTACTACAAAGTTAATATGTTCTTGGTATGAACCAAGAAAACAACATTCGAGAGATTAAACCCACTTGGATTTGGCTAATACTTACTTACCGGGGATCAGTGCAGCGGTTGAGAAGTGTACAAAATAAGGATCATTAGACTACAGGCCTGCATGCATTTCCTCGCTAAATGCCTTTTAATTTTATTTAATTATACGATACAATTTCTCTTAAAAAGAAATTTTATTAGCGCCTGTTAACAGTACACAGTACAGTAACAGCGTGAAAATTGGACTGGCATAGTTGTACTAAGTGGCAGTAATTGGTAAAGAACAGGTAACACGGGCCACAATTATCGCGTTTGGGGTGACAACTTAAATGGTAGGGTAACAGTTCCAAGCCACACTTGAATAATGCAGAATGCTCTCGTATTACAAGTTATTTTACTGTAATTGTTTTAATTTAAATTACGGATTTTTTGCGGATGTCCAGTATTAAGGAGTTTGAGGTTGTACCATCGCGTTAACTGTACATCGGTGGACCTTATGCCTTTTGTAATAAGGTCCACCGATGTACAGTTAGGAGTGTTGCTGTTTGTTGGTACGAGAAAGAAATTATTATTGTAACGGGTTTTTGTTATTTTGACAACATTTGCTGTGCTGTGTGCTAGTTGGTGACTTGTTGGAGAAAACAGCAATTTAGCGTACGGTACTAGTATACTATTCTAACGACGGCGACGACAAGTAATGTCTTTCTAACATAGAACAATAGCTCAACAGTTAAACAGTTGTAGTACATAATGGGCTAGTTGCATTAAATTATCACATGAATCACATCTAGTATTAAACAACTTAGTAGATCTCATTTTGCTTAGGTAACTATTTCGGAATATTTAGTACTACTTTCTGTCAAACAAATTAGGCATATATGTAAATGTTTTTTTTTGTTGGGATAAATGCGTTTTGGCTCATTTACTACAAGGAACAAAATATTATGCCGTCACCTAGTGGTTCAAGTTCTAAGTTCCAACAATGGTCATGTCAATAACCCTCGATGCACCTTCTGAAGCTGTTGGTCGCGGAATGGCATGGCGATCACAATCATGGTAATGCTATCGTAGAAAGCACCACGGATGGGTGGCCGCGCGTCGTGAGTTGAAAGCGACATGCTACACGACACGAACCGATCGAGAGGAGCCCTATTGCGACTCGTTCGATACTCGCAATCATGTGAGAAGTATTGCCTGTGTGCATGATAACAGTGGTAACACATAGGGAATGCAAATCGGTTATAACCGAAATAATCGGTTATAACCGAATATTTTGTCAAAATTTCATAACCGAATATTGAAAACTCGAATAACCGGTTACGGTTATTTTCGGTTATTTATTTATGACTTAAATTCTATGTTTTTATCATCTAATGACTACAAAATCCTGCCTTCTTTGGCTGTGACGCCTGTGACTATATTTTTTGTCATTCGTGTACTTTAATAATGAAAAATATACCAATAGTTATTTGTACAACAAGAGATCAAAGTTTGATATTTCTTCGAGTGCTTATTTTGAGTCCCGTGCAAGCGAAAGATTCTATAATAGATTCACGAGCGTAGCGAGTGAATCTAATTTAGAATCTTGAGCGTAGTAAGGGATTCAAAAGCGCACGAGATGTAAATAACTTTGATCTCGTGTAGTACACAAAATTTTTCACCCTAAGCAGTGAGAACATACCTAGAGGGACAGAGATAATAGAACCCAAGTATATCGAACTTAATTGTATTAGACCCCGCATGTTGAAATGACATTTGACTATAAAGGTCACTTGAATGTCATTTTGTCTCACTCAGTGAGCAAAATCGCATTTTGCTCACTGTTTTTAAGAAGCAAAGTACCCTTGTTCGAGCTGCTGAGGTGAAAATTTATTTCCCTCATTTATGAAATAGTTTTATTGAATATTGTATCACGTCCAAGGTCATATTTTACTTTTACTGTATTTTGTGTGTTTTATTAAAAAACGAAGACTTATACTCACATTCCCTAATACTTTATTTTCGTAATTTTTTAATGACTTCATTGTAAATTTATCATTTTTTGTTGAAAATAACCGTAACCGATTATAACCGATATTCGGTTATTTTACGGGCATAACCGTAACCGAAACCGGTTATGAAGTTCGGCCGGTTATTGCATTCCCTATTAGTAACACAGGTCCGGAATGTCTAATATCAAAATAGAACAGTTTATAATTTTAGTTCAGGATGTTTTCAACAATAGAATAAATAATAGTACTATTAGGTACAGAAGACTCACTCTCTAACAAAACGCGTCTGTTACGAACAGGACAGATATGGCCGCTAGGTGGCGACATCGCCACCTAGTGGCCATATTTATCGCCCCCGAAAACACCCATATAGGAAATTTCATCGAAATCGTTAGAGCCGTTTCCGAGATCCTTGTTCGATAATGTTTTTTTTTTGACATGATGCACGAATATAATACAAATTGTGATCTATCAATCTATCAATGAAACGGCCTCCTAGCCTAGTCGATAGTGACCCTGCCTATGAAGCAGGAGGTCCCAGGTTCGAATCCTGGTAAGGGCAATTATTTGTGTGTTCATCATCATCATCACACAAATAAATGCCCATATACACATATATACAAGCTCTGGTAAGGGCATTTATTTGTGTGATGATGATGATGAACACACAAATAAATGCCCTTACCAGGATTCGAACCTGGGACCTCCTGCTTCATAGGCAGGGTCACTATCGACTAGGCTAGGAGGCCGTTTCATTGATAGATCACAATTTGTAATAATAAAAAATCTGGAGGAGCCCAAACTTGGTATGTTTTGAAAATTATTTTTATTTTAATTGAATGCAAGTGACGGAAATATAATAATGTGATATATTTTTAGAACTGGCTCGAAATGCCCTTTAATTTAATACCACACACGATAGGTTTCTGAACAATTTTTTTTCTTTTTCCATACAAAAAAAAGATGACGTCATAACTCCTTTCCGTTTGTTTTTTTTTGGTGCTACGGGTCAAATTGATTCAAATGCCCTAAAGATCAATCGTGCCGATATTCATACCTCTAACACCATTTGCAGCTGATTTTGGTCAACCGCTAGCACTAAATCTGCAATCGCTACAAGCGGTTCCAATACATTAACTTAACAACGTTAACTTTATCTGCATTGCAATCGTAATAATGTCGATAGTCTGAGAATACTCGTCCGACCAGCGGGACTACTATTTCAATCTCTTACCGAACTGTCTGCATGCTCAAACCAGTATAGAGATCCGTAACAAACACACTTTATCGGAGACCACACTTATATGGGACCTGATGGAGATAATGCATCAGTGTGGACTCGTTAAGCGTCAGGCATAACAGGCCGAGGCCTAGGCTCTAGGCCATCTCTTACCGAACTGTCTGCATGCTCAAACCAGTATAGAGATCCGTAACAAACACACTTTATCGGAGACCACACTTATATGGGACCTGATGGAGATGCATCAGTGTGGACTCGTTAAGCGTCAGGCATAACAGGCCGAGGCCTAGGCACTAGGTCATCTCTTACCGAACTGTCTGCATGCTCAAACCAGTATAGAGATCCGTAACAAACACACTTTATCGGAGACCACACTTATATGGGTCCTGATGCAGATGCATCAGTGTGGACTCGTAAAGCGTCAGGCATAACAGGCCCGGCTCAGACCTGGGATTTAATTTCCTTCGCCAACGGGATGCAAACGAGTTAAGCGTTCGGGTTGGCTAGTGTAGTTTTTGATCACGTGACATCTCTTCTTCCTCGCGTTATCTCGGCATTTTGCCACGGCTCCTGATGGGAGCCTGGGGTCCGCTTGCCAACTAATCCCAAGAATTCACGTAGGCACTAGGTTTCGATCACGTGACATAAGGTGTATTTGGGTAATTCCGAATGTCGAAAACTGTCGGATAATTCCGAAAAGAGACTTTTATTATGATGGAATTTTGGGTGATTTTCATCTGAATTTCGGATTTATCCGAATTTCGGAATTACCCGAGTAAAACCTTACAGATAATAAAACTACGATTTTAATATTTGATTTAAAAAATATATCTCATGTTTTATAGTGGTAACAAAATACTAATTAAATTCGTATTCATAAAATTAACAATTATATGACAGACTTTTTATAATTTAATTTTGATAGACGAATCCATTTACCCTACGTACGTTATTACGAGTAGGTATTTACGGATATCAAAGAATTATATAAATGACGAAGTGTAATTTGCATCAATCTCTCGAACAATTTCTAAAGCGAACAGTTTTCAGTTATGCTGGTTAAGTATACGACTCGCCAGCGCTTGGGAAGTAAGAATACAAGAATACGCGGCCCTCAGTTTGAGACACGATTTTCTCCATTTCTCAGATAGGACGCGACAGGCTGTGAGAGATAGTGAAATTAAATTGTTATAATCGCCTCGGGTATAGCGGAGATAGTAACTTATACCGATAACTACGGATATTAGAATAATGGTTGACGTATAAATTGCCAAGGCGGATATTTATTCTCAGTTCCTCAAGTTAGAATGTTTTGTTATTGTTATGTATAATATCGATATATTTGATAGGCATTGTTCTAATTCGAGCGTAGACAGCGTAGTATATCAAAAAGCAAGCTGGAGATGTGTTCATTATTTATAAATATTTTTATGCCCTCGAATCTTTACAATACCGAATGGATTTTAATGTGCCTATAGACATCTTGTGGCTTGTTTTTGAAAAATAAAGATTCGAAAAATAAACATGTGGGTAGAAAAATAAACAAGTAGGTAAGTACGTACCTACATAATAGCATTGGTTTTATAATTTTAGTTCAGGATGTTTTCAACAATGGGTAATTTTTCCTATCTTGACGCTGTTTATGTTTCCTTTGGGTATACATAATTACATAGGTACTTACTTACCTAATAAATAATAACAACTTTTTTTTCACAAAACATCGGATCGAAATATATTACATGCAAATCGAGTTCAAATCTTTTCATAATTACTTTAAGCATCCTGGGATTCATTTAACTTTTCCCTTCAACATACTATGGTATGGTGTAAAGATGCCTATTTTGATACAACCAAAGCTAACTTTCAGGAATTACGTCTGTTTTTCTCTGTAACATAAGAACTAAGTACCTACATAATAAACATGATTATTATTAACATTATAATGCCGTACATGTAAGTAGTTCCAAGAGGCCAGGCCCTTAATCTGCTCCATTGTTTCCATACTTATCTCGTTACACGTCCGTGTGTCTGTCTCTCCGACTCTATAATAGCATATCAGTTGTTCAGCCAATTGGAGAGCCGTGGAAACGGATATCGCGTGTTAGATAATTAATAACAAAAGAGACCTAGATATAATTTTAACTAATTATTAGGCATTACGAATATTAATAAAAAGTACTTAAACGTATAGTGAATTAATTTTGATAACCGGAAGTACACTTTGTACATTTTAGTTAATAATAAAGTTGTGATGTAATAAATTATAAATAACACTTAGATAAATCTTAAATTAATTATCTGACATTATGAATAGTTATTACAGTAGTTTATAAGTAAATTAATTTGATATTGCTAACCGGAAGTTGTCTTAATTGTCTTGTACAAACTTAGTACGAATGAAGGTGGGGATTTTAGCATAAAAAGGGCTGTCCACCCAGTGGAAGGGGATTCTCGCTCTGACTTTAGCTAGCGACGGAAGTCTGGACGGCTAAACTCCACACCTTCAGTCTATTATTTTACCATCGTGGTCGCATCGTGATACTTTGAAGAAGCTGATTTTATTTAATAAGTGGTGTCCTGGATTTTATCTTGGCGGTGTCAGAATATAATGTGAGTAATATAATAAATGTGTTTTATTCCAAGTATTGTTTTCTTTTTATTCTAAATCTATAGTCATATTCTTATTTAACAGCGTAATTAAATGACCCTAGAATACATTGTTTGCAATGAATATAATAAAATAGCTTACTTTTACTTTATTTGATTTAAAAGTCTTAAATATAATTTACACAGATCTATCCTATTTTTCTATCATCAGAAGTGGGATGGCTAAAAAGAGAAATACCTAAGACCACGCCCCTAATTTCTTTTTTCTTTTTTCCTATGTTTACAAGCCATGGAGCCAACTCCAATTCTGGAATCGCTTGTAAAAGCTATTCGCGACGCAGTGACATCAAATCAGCGGCACGATGATGTCGCACTGCCGCTGTACGACCCCGAAAAGAACGACAACGGAGCAGAAGCATGGTGCAGATCAATCGAGAAGCTTGGTGCTGAAATGAAATGGAGCAGCATTCAGCAAGCCGCCAAAGCCGGTAAGGCCCTTCGGGGCTCTGCTTTATTATGGTTCGAGACTTGGGAGCCGGAGACCGAACGGTCTTGGGAAGTTTTGCGTAAAGACATTATAGATTTATACCCTGAAAAAAAGAATCTTTCTGATAGATTGTCTAAAGCTGTTATGTATACTTCCGATTCAGCCGATACCTATTGTGAATACGCTAGGGAAAAGATAAGGTTATTACGTAACACTAAGGTAGCTTTCACGGAATCTCAGTTGATCGAACTTGTATGTGGGGGTATAAGCGAAGTAAATGTAAGGATATCGAGCCTGAATAGTTTGGTAGGTTCAACTCAAGATTTGATAACATTGCTTTCTTCTTATGAGAAGGCGTCGAGGAAAAGACCTTTAGAAACTGTTGCGCAATCGACAAATTCAAATAATTTAAAACGTTTTAAATCAAATAGTAACGATTTACGTAGGGAAGAGAAAGCGTGTTTTCTTTGTGGAAAGAATGGACACCTGATGGTTCGCTGCCCTAAAAATGTTCCTCAGTCCAATAATAAGGAATCGGTGAGTGAAAACATTCAAACGACTAAGACCACTTGTTCTTTTTGTAGCAAGGTGGGTCATTCGTTCGATAAATGTTTTCATCGAGTGGCTTGTACAGTTTGCAAAAAAATGGGCCATTCACCTGATAGATGTTTTCAGCGTACCCAACAGCAAGACAAAAAAATTAATAACACTGAATCTGAATCAAAGTGACTAGACAAGAAACTAACAAAAATTTGTATTAATGACGTTGTAGTAGAATCATTGTTGGACTCTGGAGCTGATTGTAGTGTTATTAAAGAATCGGTGGCGAAACGTCTTGGGTGTTCCTTCTTACCTTGTTCTTTATATTATGATGGTGTAGGCAATGGAAAGCTTCATGTTTTTGCTACAACAAAAGCAACAATTCGGACACATGACGTATGTATAGAATTAAAATTTAATGTAGTTAAGGATGATGATCTTCACTATGACTGTTTAATAGGCCGAAATGCGGTACAGAATGGGAACTTAGCGTTAGTAACGGACTCGACCGGTAGTGTTTTAGTACGAACTAAAAATAATGAGCCACAGCCCCAAGTTTGCTTAATTGAAGATAATTTCGGAATGACTGATCTCTTATTGCGCCTTGAACACTTAGATAAGTCTTTGCAGGATAATGTAGTTGATATTTTTAAAAAATATCCCTCTATTTTTCCGGCAGACGATCATATGAGCACAGTAAAGACAGGCCAACTAAATATTAGATTGAAAAGTGATAAAATAATTCATTATCGGCCCTATCGTATGGCTCCGATTGAGAGGGAGAAGGTACAAAATATTTGTAACGATTTACTTGGTAAAAATATCATACGGGAAAGTGATTCTGAGTTTGCGAGTCCTGTATTATTGGTAAAAAAAGCTGACGGCAGCGACAGATTATGTGTTGACTATAGATCGTTAAATCAAATAATTGAAAAGGAACGGTACCCTCTTCCCCTCATCGAAGACCAGATTGATCGTCTAGGAAAAGCACATTATTTTATCTCCATTGATATGAAAAACGGCTTTTACCAGATTCCTGTAGCACCGGAAGCCATAAAATACACTTCATTTGTTACTAATGATAATCAATACGAGTTTATAAAGATGCCTTTCGGAATATGCAATGGTCCTTCAGTTTTTCAAAAAGCCATAACAAAAGCAGTAAAGCACTTAAAATTTCTTTTAGTCTACATAGACGATCTTTTAATACCTTTTACGACTATTTCAGAGGGACTTGATTATTTAGAACAAACGCTTAAGGCCTTGAATGATGCAGGTTTCACCATCAATATAAAAAAATGTAAATTCTTTGAAACTAGTGTCGAATATTTGGGTAGAACCATATCACATCAAGGTGTTAAGCCGAGTGAAAAAAAGATATCTGCTTTAGTTAATTCCCCTATCCCGGCAGACGTAAAACAGGTTAGGCAATTTATGGGTCTTGCTAGTTATTTTAGGCGTTTCATACCGGAATTTGCTTATCGAACGGCTTGTATAACTAAACTACTACAGAATGACCAAAAGTGGGAATGGGGATCAGAACAACAGGTGGCTCGTGATTATGTAATTGACCATTTGACAAAAGAACCTTTATTAACCATTTTTAATCCAGAATTACCGACGGAATTACATACTGATGCAAGTTCAATAGGCTATGGCGCGATACTTCTACAGAAACATAACGGTTTAAATAAAGTTGTAGCATATTTCAGTAAAAGAACAAGCCCCTGTGAATCTCGATACCATTCCTACGAGTTGGAAACTTTGGCTATATACAATGCTTTAAAACACTTTCGTGCTTACCTTTTGGGAATTACATTTAAAATAATTACTGATTGTAATGCAATTAAATCTACGTTTAATAAAAGAGATATATCTCCACGAGTAGCACGATGGTGGAGTTATATGCAAGATTTTACATTTGAAGTCGAGTACAGGAAAGGCCAGTATGTTAGTCATGTAGACTACCTTAGTCGTAACCCAGAATCTAATGAAAAGTCAGCAGTTATTTCACAAACTGTAAATAATGTAAAGTCGGAAATTTCAAAAACTGAATCTATTAATCTCATAGACTCTCCTCGTTCTTGGTTAGAGACTGCCCAGGATCGGGATCTAGAGACTCAGGCTTTAATTGAAAGAGTACGGTCGGGTGATTTAGATAATAATCAGTACATGATTCAAAATAATATTTTATATTACAAAGCAGATCCCACATCCGCACCGAAATTATATGTACCCAAAGGAAGCAGGTTGAGTATTCTTCGTTTGTTCCATGATGACAATTGCCACGTTGGTTCCGAAAAGACCCTTCAGAAAATATTTGAGTACTTTTGGTTTCCGGGAATTTCTAAATTTGTAAAAAAATATATAGATCACTGTCGAATTTGTATCGAGAAAAAAAGTCATTGTGGACCAAAACAAGGAATGCTGCATCCGATTGATAAAACTCCCATTCCGTTTCATACGATTCATTTGGATTGTACGGGGCCATTTCCTGTATCTAACAATGGCTACAAATACTTGCTAATAATAATTGACGGATTCACCAAATTTTGTATCTTAAAACCGCTTAAAACAATGGGTGCTCAAGAACTAGTTAATAAAGTTCGTGATTCAGTCATTATGTTTGGAACACCGTCCTTAATCGTTACTGACCGCGGCACCAATTTCAATTCTCGGCCAATACGAGAATTATTCGAAGAATGGCAAGTTAGGCATCACTTAATTTCCACGGGAACACCTCGTGGAAATGGGCAGGTTGAGCGTTATGTGGCCACAATAACTAACATGTTAAGTACCACCTGTGTTGATGTGTCAGACTGGCCGAACATTTTAAGTAAAGTCCAACTTTCTTTAAACACTACAGTGCAAAAATCAACGGGATTTTCACCAATGCGGTTACTTATTGGTAGGAACTCTAATATCCCCACTGTACAGGCTCAGTTAGATGAGGTATTACACGATAACGATGAAATAATAGATGTTAGGGCTGATAGGTTATTAGCACAACAGCGTTTGAAAATAGTAGCTCAAAACTCAAAAGACCGATTTGATTCAACCCGTAGGGACAATATCCAATATAATATAGGAGACACTGTTTATGTTAATCAGGACCACAGGCGTCATAATAAATTAAGTCCTAAATATAAAGGTCCTTATGAAATAATAAACATAGAGGATAATGACAGGTATTCATTAAGAGGTATTGGCTATTTAAGGAACATAACCGTAGCGAAAGACAAGCTCCGGCTATGGCCTGGTGAATTTGTAGAATAAATTTTGAATAACTAAAAATATTTTTAATTATAAGCGATTATGGTTATATATGATTGAGTGGTTAAATGATTATACTCGGAAATATAAAGTGACTATTATGAGTATTACTTTGGCTGATGTCCGGAATCACTGTCGCGGGTGATTAAGCTTCATCGACAGCGGGTGATTGGCCGTACACAGTATGATATGGGATGATTATTTACGATTATGAATTACAAGTGAACCAATGATTATGAAATGATAATATGTATTTATATTAACGAGTATATTATATTGTGATTTGTACCTGTTCGAAATTTGTATATTATAATCAATATTATTTGTTGATACTTCGAGAACGAAGTATCTATCAGAATGGCCGTGTTAGATAATTAATAACAAAAGAGACCTAGATATAATTTTAACTAATTATTAGGCATTACGAATATTAATAAAAAGTACTTAAACGTATAGTGAATTAATTTTGATAACCGGAAGTACACTTTGTACATTTTAGTTAATAATAAAGTTGTGATGTAATAAATTATAAATAACACTTAGATAAATCTTAAATTAATTATCTGACATTATGAATAGTTATTACAGTAGTTTATAAGTAAATTAATTTGATATTGCTAACCGGAAGTTGTCTTAATTGTCTTGTACAAACTTAGTACGAATGAAGGTGGGGATTTTAGCATAAAAAGGGCTGTCCACCCAGTGGAAGGGGATTCTCGCTCTGACTTTAGCTAGCGACGGAAGTCTGGACGGCTAAACTCCACACCTTCAGTCTATTATTTTACCATCGTGGTCGCATCGTGATACTTTGAAGAAGCTGATTTTATTTAATAAGTGGTGTCCTGGATTTTATCTTGGCGGTGTCAGAATATAATGTGAGTAATATAATAAATGTGTTTTATTCCAAGTATTGTTTTCTTTTTATTCTAAATCTATAGTCATATTCTTATTTAACAGCGTAATTAAATGACCCTAGAATACATTGTTTGCAATGAATATAATAAAATAGCTTACTTTTACTTTATTTGATTTAAAAGTCTTAAATATAATTTACACAGATCTATCCTATTTTTCTATCACGCGCATGACTTGAATGTTTTAACACGTGTGTAACGTTAGCAAAAAAGATAACAATAATCGTCAATATTTTACATGCTACCATTGTAACAAATTCATAGTTATTAACAAGGATTGCATCTCTGCACTGATTTCTAAGATGCTGTGTTGAGTACCACTGTAAATTAGGTAAATTAAAATAATATTTTCATAGAAATTTGACGTTTCTTCTCTGAAAAGTCATCTCCTGTCACTGCAAAGTCTGTTCTTGTTCTTGTGCAGAGATAGCTTGGTTCGACTGTAAATGTTTTTCAGTTGATGTGACGACTCGATGCGCATTGACAGATTACTTACGTACGACTACTATTTGGTTACATTTACATATGTAGTTCCATACCTACAATCGCGTAGCTACAGTACACTGAACATTCATTAATCATAACGTGAGTGGAGGGGAACAGTATGAGCAGAATGTTAAACTAATTTTCAACACGCGAACGTGACACTTTTGCATCCGATATTGAATTGTTACTCATTCAGAATCTAAAAATGTGGAATAACAACATGCTCACTGCAGACACTAACACGTTTTCGTCTAATATAAGACATGTCGATTTTTTAGCTAGATTTTATTTTGTGGTAAATAGTTGTGGTTTGGCAAAAAGCTCTTTTTAAAATATTAAATTGACTAATAACTGCGTGGGAATAGTCACGGTAAATTATACCTAACTATCAAAGGTATATTTAGGTACCTAACTGAGACTGAACACACCGCCAATACAGTAGACATCAACGTGATACTGAAACTTGTATCGTACTTATAGTTCGTTTTTTTAGCATTAGAAATAAGGTAAACAATCTTGATGTGTCTTTTAATTGAAAAACACGTTTTAAAAATAAGTTACGGCAAATATGTAACAATTATGAATCTAATACGATCATTTATATTCTTCTGCTTTCATAAGTAATAGTTACTGATTTTTAAAAAGCGTTTTTCAATTAAAAGACATGCCAAGATCGCTTACCTTCTTTCAAGTTCTTTCTAATGCTAAAAAAAACGAACTATAGTTAGAGTTACTTTTCGGTAAGTATTTAAATACAAATTCTGTAGACAGCACCAAAAATACTCGTATCTACGTGGAAAATAATTAAAATTGAATACCTACTATCTCGAATACAATTACGTTCAAAAAAGTAAGAATTTTGAGTTTTAGTGGCTATTTTGAACCTCTTGCCCATACAGTCTATCATGGTTCAACCCACTTAGTTGGTTGTCACTTCATTAGTAACATCACTGGTTGTTATTAAGATATCTGGTGTGGTAGGGTGATGCTGTTTACATCTACACATCGCGATACCGGTTTCCATTCCATAAAGAATTTCAGATAGAACCATCAACCGGGTCTTCCTATATGCCGAGTCACTGATTTTCTAGCCAATATAGTAGAATTGGGAACATCATGCTACGTTGTGATGTGATGACAGTTTTTATCACTTGCTGGTTCCTAGTACACAGACGTATGCAGACTTCTTAATAAACGGTCTGTCCTCAAGCGTTGCGACAATCTCAATCTGGTATCCGAGTTGCTGATGATATTCGCTATGATGGTGTTGGTCATTATTTGGTACCATGTGCTGAGGATGTACGTAGAATATGCTTTGGAACAGTGTAAATGCCAATCCAAATTGCAGTGTTGTAGGACTTTTTGCCAAATGTGATTATACCCAACAAACAATTAGGCGACACTTAGCACTTATTTTATCACCTAAAGACATATAACGGCTGGAGAATAGCTATATACTCTAAGCTTACAGGCTCTGGTGACATCAAGGTCTTTAAGAAGTCCATGTATAGCTTTAAGATCCACAGTAGCCGTTTTGGCCGCTATAATGGATCTTAAGCAGCTAGTGTTATAGCTCAAAGTGAATTCTACCACCTTAACATCTATATGAGTAATAAGCAACTGCAATTTTCACTTAAGGTTCTAAACAGGCGATAAAAACTCTTTTATAGCTCCGTTACTCGCAATCGCTTCTTAACTCTCTTGTCTCACTTACAGTCGAAAAGAGAAGTTATGAGTCACTTTTATAGATCATGTAGTCGCAGACGGGCGTTATTCAATACCTTAGTACATCTTATAGTGTTATTAGAGTCTTACTTACAACCTAAGCCTATAGCGCCATGTTAATATGACCGATGAATCAATAAGCAAAACAAAAACTGTTAATTAGAACGTAAATACTTAATAAAAATCGATAATTTTACTCAATATAGACATAATGTTAGTATTGTTGTATTTAAAACCGGACTTCACGTATATTGTGTAATTTTGCGAAAATTAAATACGGTGGACCACAATTTAAAAAATATTATATTCAGATAAATATGCAAAGGATCAGAGGCCCTTTAAAATTTTGTTAGTAATACATATAGTTATTGACAGTGTAATTAATTTCGCCATCATAAATCCGCAGATAACACCGGCATCGGTGAACTAAAATAATTATTTGCTTTTATTTATCCGCCATTACATTTCACTTCAAGTTGTCACAGTGCAAGCTTACAAATAATAATACAAAATGGAAACATCTGCAACCAAAGCAGTCAGGGCTAAGGAAAAAATGTGCAATTACCTTCTTGAGTGTTACAAATATTGACTTTAAATGCTAATATACCATCTAAAGCTGAAAGTAATATCTATATAGCTCTACACTACTACTCAAACAGTTAGTAGTCGCTTATTTGGCACTCTTTTAAATCCTAAGTACTTAATCAACGCTATTACAGCACTACTTTAGCGCTCTTCTACTACAACAGTTTGTAGTCACCTATATGCAACCCATATAGCTCCTAAAGAATTAATTAAGACTATTGTAGCTCCACTATACCGCTCTTATGTCTCTTTTTTTATCCCCTAACCCTACTGTAGCACTGTTATAAATCTTACGGTGATAAAATTTGTGCCCAATCCGGGGTTAAAACGGGGTTATAGCCGGCTATAACTCCTATTTTTAGAGTACTAACAACACCTAAAGAGTAAATAGGCGCTTATATAAATCTCTTGTAACCCTTAAATTTAGCGCCTAATGTTAGTTGGGTAACTTTCATGTTCAATAAATGCTGACAAATAACAACATATTTTTATTGACACGGTAGAGGGCTAGCGATGCCATGCGGCATCAGTATTTTTTTTCTAAACTACAGGTCGGATTTAAATTTAAATTTCATATTTCAGTTTCTGAGGCCTAATATAGTATTATATCTGAAAATCATCAAAATCGGCGATATGAAAATAATTCAGCCGCTAATGGGTTAATATTACCTTAATACATTTTCTTATCAGTGTCTCCAGTTCAAAAAAAAACCCTGTATAGTTATAGGTAGATTTAGATTTGTGTAAGTATGTAAATATGCATATCATTTCTGCCCATTGTGTTGCTAAATTTGCTATCTCTGTTTAGTACAATTATACTCGAACGCGCTGCCAAATTGATTCACAACAGCACGAGTTAAATTATCCGAGGTGGTAAGATAATTGACAAGACACAAATGTAAGTCGACTTCGGTATATCAGACCAACACGAGCGCAAGGCACGCTTTAAATTTACATAAACACTTAACAAGACCGACCATTATACCTTGCAAGTAACACACCCTTCGATTTAGACAAACTAGGGTTGCTTATATATCTCTATAGGTTAGTTAGGAGAAACCTCTTAGTTATCCTCCTCCTTGTCGTATTCCTCAATATTGATGGTCGTGACTTCCCTTTTGTATCACTTTCTCTCCTAGGATCTTTCTCCATCTGTTTCTGTCTTTGGCGTTGTGGAGAGCCATGTGGACTGTGGAATAAAGAGCGGTGCGGATCTGGTTCAGACCAACGTACGTCCACGTCCTCTCCCCGTTACCCCCCGTCCCCTATTACATCAGATGTGCCTAATTATCGCCGGCAGACAGATAAGCTAAAGTATAGTCGTATCATCGAGAGCGTGGAATTGCATATGTAGTAGTATTGTTTGTTTACAGGCATTCTATATTTGAATTTTCTATTTTCTTGTACTATCAGCATACAACCACTACAAATGCAATACCATCTTCTCGATAATTCAACTATACCTAAGTCTGGTGGAAAGCGGTTTACGTATTGTCTACGGAACGCTGGATATTTTGACGACTCAAAGCTACAAAATTGAAAGTAAACTGAACTATGCTATGAATAATATAATAATATATCTTTATCGGAATACGATGCACTTATGATGCGTTCGTTATAGTTCTGATTATGAGAAACATACTAAAGTAGCTACACACCTGGAACGTAAAGTTTAGAATGTTTCATTCACTGCAATAACTTTGTATCTCAGGAAAGTGACTGAGTAGATATAGATACATACTTAATAGTAATAAATAGGCACACACTTAATAGAGTCGTATTGCCAGAATAATAAAGCGCTGAATTTATGACATTTTACTTTGTATGTGTAACTAAGTACGCTAGAGGGCTAGAGACTATAACAAAAGTTGACAAGGACTTCTGAGCAAGAAAAATAACATCAGCAAGGCATACGGCAACCCTGCACAACTAAAGTCAAAGATAATTAATCGGCAAGCGTGCCATATTAGTCCGTAATGCCCTATTTGAGGGCATTGTAACCAAATGCTTGGACAATGAAAGTAAGCACGTTGTGCGCTCAAGGCTCCTTGCCTATAGACGTGGGACGATAGGAGGAGGCGAGGCCGCTGCCCGCGCGCAACGCTTTTGGTATGACGTGTGGCCTCAGATGTTAAAAGCTCTGCTGCATCTGTTTGTGCTGTAGGTGTCGATCAATTAGTCGATGAAACATTGTAATTATGGAAAGGAAACGCGTGTTGGAAGTTGGAATTTTAGATCAAACAACTTATACCGGATTGTTTCGGAAGGTTGGTAGAGCCATAAAATATAAAAGTCGCTTTGCTAACAATGCCGCGCAAGTCTGATTGGCGACCAATTGTCATAGCCAATTTTTTTTTTCGTTATTTCGTAGGTACATGTGTACACTTTGAGTTTAGATTAGGTATATCTTATTCAAATTTCCCGAAAACCTAAAATCTAAAGTACCTACAGACAGTAAATGTTCCTCGGGTCACCCACGCTATATATGGTAGGAAGAGGTTCGCTGCGTGACTCACTAAAGGTTCTTAAAGTCAACGTGATCGGGATAAGAAAATAAACAAACCAAAGTGCATACATACATACCGTAATGATAAAGTAAATGGCTGCAAAATAGTTATTTGTTTCAGAATGGGGCAAAGTTATTGTTTAACCCCTTGTGCCAATATTAATACCTGAACAAGCGAAAGATTACAAAATTGAACCACGTAAATTTTTCCAGCTAACACGAGGAAACAACGCAAACGTTTGCATCGAATACTTTGCCACTCTTGTAGAATTTGCATTTTATATGCAACTTCCTTATCAGTTTTTGAAGAATAAAGAGTCATTACGAGTTGGTCATTAACATATATTTTTATTATTAATAAACAATTAACTATTCATTTCAGATAATGATAATGATATTTCGTATTATATACCCGATAGGTATATAATACGAAACCCCGAAGTTAATAACATTTCTTGGCAATTTTAGGCACAGAAGGGGATTTAAGTATCGAGTACCTATGTTTTAATGAGTTTAAAAGAGTGGCATTACGGTATCCCATCATGGAACTCAAACAGGCGATTAGGTAAGTACTAAAGTACTAAGTACATCGTATTCTGTCTGTTCTAACTGCAATTGAGGGTTCTGTGGAGCTGTGCAATTATACCAGAACATGGCCAGAAAATAGTTAGTGTTCATAACAATTGCATTTCCGTGTTACAATGCACAGCCAGTCTTTTTGACCATGCATGCGTGTGTGTGACCGGCGTTGAATATTTTTGTTCGCGCCGCAGTGTGCGACGTGTGCGTGGGATCTTGGTCTCACTACGAATTGATTATTTATAAATCACTAGATTACACGTGTGTTACGTGTACATCTAGGTATTTTTTTAAACAAGTCTAGTACTTGTCTTTTTATCAAGGTAGGTTTTTCTAAAGTTACATTTTTTTTATTATCATAAAGGACAAGTATTATATGAGTGGTTCTGTGAATTCTTTCAATGAAGTAGGCAAGAAATTAGAAATCATAAGCAAAATTTGGTATGCAAAAACTGACTGCTCAAACGTCCATAATTATTGTAATCTTACGCTGAAACCGCTTAGAAGACACTGATTTAATTAACCAATAACCATGGCGTGCTAGTCGATAGTTTCATATTTGTTCAGCCGTGACATTCACAGCATTCTGGAGATGAAAACTTTTGTTAAGCTATAAAACACATGATAACGTTAGACGGTTAGACCACTAATTATATACTGCTTGGTGTAATTTTATAACGCGAGTAATCGGTTAATACTTAACACATATCTAAGAAATGAAACCGATCTGATCTTAATCGAGAATGTTTTTTCCATGATATAAAAGATGCTGGTGGTCGTGCGTGACGGGACCTTCGTGAGATCACGGTCAGAGGCACATGCGATAGACCAAACAAAGTTACATTGCGTCAATTGCGTGTTTTCACTTCATTGTATGTACATACTTAAACTACGTACATTTGTATTAACGAGATCCACATGTGTATTTTAATTATGCTCATTGAGAGGCTGTGACCTCAAGGAGTTCAGGCCAAAAACTAGTTCTGGACTAGACATGTGCGCCGCGCCGCCGCGCCGCCGCCGCCGACGATTTTGCCACGCCGCCGCCGCCGATAAATTTGACCGGCGTATAATCGGCGTGGAAAATTTTGATACCTATCGTGTCTTATTGCATGTTGCATAGTGAGTAGATAGTGTCAGAGGTATAAATTAAAGATCCTTATGCTTTTTCGCTTATTATTTGCCAGTGAAACAAATTAGCATCACTTTTGTCGTTGCGGTGTTATTATTTGATCACAGTTTACTATTTGATATGTTATCGCACAGCTTTTTTATAGAACGCATTTTGTTTTACTGTAGTAAGCATCTCACCAAGGGTCATAATTAAGCAAGTAACAAAGAAAATCAAGTAAACCTTAATATTCCATCAAACTCTTTTATGAAATACCTACAATGTACTTATTAGATATTATAGATTTTTATATTTAGATTATATTACATACGAGTAAACTACATAGTAACATACAGGCACATGGACCCTGGGACGCTTCAGTTGCAGTCTCCCGATGACGCGAAGTCATATAAGCAGCTCAATAGACGTATATCTAAGTCCTTGCGACATGATCTGCGTCTCTTTAATACTAACCGTATTAAAGAGACTATTGAGCAAAACCAAGGCTCCAAAGTGTTCGCAAAGGACACGTCTATTGGGCAAAGCCAGCTGACAAAGCTGAAACGGGAAGATGGCAGCATAGCGTCGAGCAAAGCGGAGGTTTTAGGCGAGATCGAGAGGTTCTATGGACAGTTATACACTTCGATCGCAAAGCCCGTTGACAGCTTGGTAGGAGATCCAAGAGCCAAGCTGTCCCGACATTATACCGAAGATATCCCGGACATCAGTCTGTACGAGATTAGGATGGCCCTGAAGCAGAAGGAACAACAAGGCGCCGGGCAAAGACGGAATCACTTCAGAGCTTCTGAGAGCGGGTGGAACACCGGTACTTAAAGTCCTCCAGAAGCTCTTTAATTCCGTCTTGTCCGAGGGCATAACGCCTGAAACATGGAATAGAGGCGAGGTGGTGCTGTTCTTCAAAAAAGGTGATAACAACCTATTGAAGAACTACAGACCCATCACGCTTCTGAGCCATGTCTATAAGCTGTTTTCAAGGGTCATCACGAACCGTCTCGAACACAGACTTGATGACTTCCAGCCTCCCGAACAAGCCGGTTTCCGAAAAGGCTATAGTACCATAGACCACATCCATACGCTGCGGCAAGTTATACAGAAGACCGAAGAGTATAACTTGCCATTATGCTTAGCGTTTGTGGACTATGAGAAAGCCTTCGATTCGGTGAAAACATGGGCGGTGCTATGAGTCTCTTCAGCGATGCCATATTGACTATCGGTACATCGAAGTGTTGAAGTATTTGTATAGTAACGCCACCATGTCGGTCCGAGTACAGGAGCAGAGCACGAGGGCGATTCCATTGCGAAGAGGCGTAAGGCAGGGAGACGTTATCTCTCCGAAACTGTTTACTGCCGTAATGGAAGACGCCTTCAAGCTCCTGAAATGGGAAGGACTTGGCATCAACATCAACGGCGAATACATCACTCACCTTCGGTTTGCTGACGATATTGTAGTCATGGCAAAGTTGATGGAGGAACTCAGCATGATGCTCGATGACCTCAACCGAGTTTCACAACGGGTGGGCTTGAAAATGAACATGGACAAGACGAAACTTATGTCAAATGCCAATGTTATGCCCATCCCAGTCTTTGTTGGGAACTCGGCACTCGAAGTTGTTGACTCGTACATCTACCTAGGACAAGTAGTCCAATTAGGTAGGTCCAACTTCGAGAAAGAGGTCAACCGCCGAATCCAACTCGGTTGGGCAGCGTTCGGGAAACTACGTAATGTCTTTTCGTCCGACATACCTCAGTGCCTCAAGACGAAAGTCTTTAATCAATGTGTGTTACCAGTGATGACTTACGGCTCCGAAACGTGGTCTTTCACTATCGGCCTCATCTCAAAACTCAAAGTCGCTCAACGAGCTATGGAGAGGGCTATGCTCGGAGTTTCTCTACGTGATCGAATCAGAAATGAGGAGATCCGTAGACGAACTAAAGTCACCGACATAGCCCACCGGATTAGCAAGCTGAAGTGGCAATGGGCAGGCCACATTGCACGCAGAGAAGATGGCCGATGGGGTCGAAAAGTGCTCGAGTGGAGACCACGGACTAGCAAGGTCGCCGGAAGACACTGGATGCGGGTCGCTACCAACCGGCACGTATGGAGGTCCAAGGGGGAGGCCTATGTTCAGCAGTGGACGTCTTATAGCTGAGATGATGACATGGACCCTGGTAGGGTATCACAAATATATTTGTAACAAATCAAATTATAAGTTTTATGTGACAAGCATAACATGACTTAAAGTAAATTAAGAGTAGGTAACAATTAGGAATAATCAATTTTATATTTTTTTACTAAAATGTGTTTTCTTACATATGTATACTTATAATTATAACAAGGTATCTTCCAGAAATTCAGATATACTGTAGTAGCACTTTTCGACCAGCTTACTTTTTAGATTTGTTGCAAATTGGTTGTATGATGTTTTTAAATAAGCAAGAATTTTATTGTAAATTTTAATAGCCCTGTAATAGGGGCCGTTTTTGTAGATCTCTAGTTTCGGCTCCGGAAGTTCTAAATACTGTTTGCGTCTGGCATTTTGGCAAAATTTAAAAAGATGTATATTTTTGTGGACGAATATGGCTACTTCTAAAATGTAAAGAGAGGGTTAAAAGTTTCAGATTCAGATTATTTCAAGCGAATCTTAAGTCTTCCGTCAGAGGGCTCGCTCGTATCAAATCTTTGGGTAGTCGCTCACAGTTTGTAGGTCTGAAGACACGCAAGTGCCCCTGCAAGTGCCATCGACACGAGACACTTCGAAGACATTCTGTTGAGCGAATCAACCTGACGAAATGAATCAAAACGACGACATCTTTATTCTAACATACATTTCTAATGAACTTCAGTTTAGACAAATGTTAAGTAGTTCATCATTATTTCGTAACAAATCATAGGTGAGACGACAGCGGCTGGGAAAAGTCAACGTAGATTTTCTTAACTTACGACTTAACTTATAAATAAATATTTTTGTGTTTTATTTGTATTACGCTTGCAAAGTCATTATACTGCCTTAAATGTAGCGTTTTAAAGTGTCCTTTTTATGTAAATATTTAAACATACCGTTGCTAGCCGTTAGGTTGGTAAGAAATGGTGCCAAGTGACATGATGGGATATAATTTTCGGCAATAATTTAGAAAACACACGTAATATGTTTTGGATAGCCTAGTAAATACTCAGAAGGCTTTAATGTAGAGTTTCTACAGCCATGTTCTCATGCAGTATAAAAAATTATGCCACGCCGATTTCACGCCGATCACGCCGCCGCCGCCGGTCAAAAAATCATCGGACGCCGCCGCCGATGATTTTGCCATCGGCGCACATGTCTATTCTGGACACTTCTTGGTGTTAATATTAATTTTTAGAAACACTTTGTAGTGTTTATTTAATTCTCGTTAGTGGTGGGTGTCAAGGGGTAATGGAGTCTGAGGGCCTACCGCGAACCACGTTCGAAGTGTTGCCTGTCACACTTACGTACAAATTTACGAGTGCGACAGAGAGGCAACACGTCGAACGTGGTTCGCGGTAGGCCTTTTGCGTTGTCTAAATCTTTTTCACACCACCTATTCGGAAAAGAGCTTTTTCTTCCCTGCTAGGAGGGATCAAAGTGGCACTTTTCCTCCCTGCTAGGAGGGATCAAAGTAACACTTTTCTGTTCTAGCACACTATTTTTACATTTTTTTCACATTATTTTTTTAACTTAAACAATCTGTTTAAGCAACAGATTGGGTCAACACTAAGATGTTGTTATTTTCCTCATAGTTGATGTGAAAAGCAGTATGTGTCACACGGTATCAAAATTATTTCGTCTTGGGCGTTAACACTTGAACCCCTCATTACGCTCAGGATTCTACTTTAGAATCCCTCACTACGTTCGGGATTCTATTGTAGAATCCATCGCTTCATTCAGGATTCAATGTACGCCCTTGACGGAAATACGAGGGGCGTTCAAAATATTCTCGGTATTGATATCTTACAACCTCTTCTTAAATTTCTTTCGTTACTGGCCGCTAAGGTTTATTCATTGACATTAAAAAAAATTATAATTGGAACCGAGATGTTCTTTTGTTTTTCTGCAATTGCTGAACAAACATGAACATCATGTGCGAATTGACAATGTTAACTAAATTAGAACATCAATGCGTCATAAGATTCTCGACAAAACAGGGTAAAAAACAAAAAACCATAAAAGAGGAAATGGATTGTGTTTACCGTGAGTCTGCTCCTTCTTTATCTACCATTCAAAAGTGGTCAAGCTAATTTAAACGTGGAAGGGAGAGTATTGAAGATGACCCTAGACCTGGTCGGCCTGTAGTAGCTACTTCACAAGAAAATATTGATAAAGTGGAAAAACTTATATTGGAAGATGGTCGAGTGAAGGTAAAATCTATAGCTCAAGTAACCAATCTTTCTATTGGTATCGTACATGATATTATCCATGACCATCTTAATATGTCAAAAGTAAGTGCAAGATGGGTTCCGCGAATGCTGACTCGGCTTCAAAAAGACATGCGTGTAGCGTGTTGTTCCGATGTTATTGACCTGTGCGGTGAAAATCCTAATGAGGTGCTGCAAAGAATAGTTACTGGAGATGAAACCTGGGTTCATCATTATGACCCAGAGAGTAAACAAGAGTCCATGCAGTGGCACATTAAGGGTTCTGCTCATCCCAAAAAGTTCAAGGTCGTCCCTTCAGCTGGCAAGGTCATGGCCACGATATTTTGGGATTGTGAAGGAATATTACTAATCGATTATAAAGAAAAAGGTGTAAATATCACAGGACAGTACTACGCTAACATTCTACGTCAATTAAAGGATGCAATCAAAGAAAAGAGGCGAGGAAAGTTAACCAAAGGTGTTCTGCTTCTGTGTGACAACGCCCCCGTCCATACTGCTCATATTGCCAAGGCAGCTATTGTTGAATGTGGGTTTGAAACTGTTACTCACCCACCGTATAGTCCGGACTTAGCCCCCAGCGACTTCTTTTTGTTCCCCAATCTTAAAAAGGATCTGCGTGGATTTTTTTTTTCTGACGATGAAGCATTGAAGGCTGCAGTGGAGGAGCATTTTTACACCAAAGATAAAAAATATTTTTATGAGGGATTAAAAAAAATAATTGATCGATCTTTTAAGGGGATTAACATAGGGGGGGAGTATATAGAAAAATAAAAATATCAAACTTTTCGTACTTGTTTGTTTTCATTCTCATACCGAGAATATTTTGAACACCCCTCGTATATCATTTTGATCCCTTGTAACACAAACTACTATTGTTAATGACGAATGAGGATGAACAATGAAAAGAGTTTGGTAAAATCAGGTAATCTACTACTTACCAACTTTTATAACAGTTTGTTTTGCATAAGAACTGTCTTGGTAAACTTAACCATTACGATGCTGGTAGTTCACAGGTGTCTTGAAATATAATCGATTAAACTCGTCGATTTTGAACTTTACAACAGTTCGCTCGCATCCACAGTAACAGCCTCCCCATTATATTCAAATGTATGGCAAGATAACTTTAACCAATTTCAATGGAGCCTTATGCCAAGCTAAAATAACGTTTATTCGTTCGTTAATCCAAATCTTTAAGGCTTTTTATTTTAGCGCATTAAGGTTTCACGTTTCCGTATTTTATAATAAAACAGCTTAAATCTAGCAGAGCGTATCTCGTGTTGATTCAATGAATGTCAGTGACCGTTTCGCGCCCAGAATCTTCATTGTTAGAATCCAAAGTTTAGGTAGGAAATCCATAGTACTTACTACCTTTTAAAGCCGTGAAGCTAGTGAACCATGGGATATTCGCGACGTCTTCAGTCGTTACAAGACTTTTAATGATAAAAAAACGTTTAAAGTGATATCGCACGAGAGAAGACGGATGGTCCGGCTCAGAACTAAACGTTAGCTTGCTTTGCCAAGATTGCATAAGATTGGGGATAGGAAAACAACTTTATTGCTTTAGCATTAAAGTATGCTTTTCATTGGTGCATCAGTAAGACTTGAGAATGAATAGGTATGCACCGGATGTGTGCAGCAGACGAAACGTGAAGATCGTGGCTTGTGGTTAGTTAGCGTTTTTGCTTTTTTAATGATTTTTTATGAGTTCGACGCCGCGAACACCCTTTGGCTACGGCACGTATTGGAATGAAAGTTTGGAAATTCCCGATGAATCAATGATTCTTTAGGCTTCCAAAGAAATATAAAAGGATTTGCCCATGTCCCCACCCTAGACAGAAAATATGTTCTCCTTATAATTAAGTAATTTTATGTACGTTTCGTTTTAATATGTGATCAACCAGGCCACTCAGGCCAGCCTATTACCTAATTATCGGTGATAACTGATAGGCCATAGTTTAATGTTTTTATTAGATACTTCGCCTTGCATGCTGTAAGCTATACATATATTAATTATAACAATAATTAAATGCCGTAAAAACCTGACATTTATAGGGCATAATTAGTAGTGAGACAGTTAATATTTTATGAGTGTGCAATGAAGATAATGGAAAAATGTTAGAAATAAAACCAGCGATTATATCAACATAATATTAAATGAGCCATCTTGTACTAATAATGACTCTAGATGTTCTATTCACCTATAAACAATTCATTTTAGTATAAGGTGGCTATTGGCAGTTATTGGAGGGTGGCCAGTTACTGAAACCTTATACTAAAATTAATTATGTTTACAGGTGTATAGAATTCAATTTTAGTTTAGGGTGGCCAGTTATGAACCGGTGGCCAGTAATTGACTGTTTACCGTATATCTTTGACTTTATTATATCTCTCTCTTCCGGGCTATATATCCCACATGGTGATGGGGTCAGCTTTCCGTGTTATTTGCTTCCACTTCGCCCTATCCTCGACGTCGTTTTCGGACACTTTGCACTCAATCATATCTTTTAGCACTACGTCCTTCCATCTTGTTTTCGGTTTACCTCTGCCTCTTTTACCGGGGATGGAAAGTCGTAGTGCCAAATTTCCGACGTAGTCTGGTGGTCTCCTTCTAACGTGGCCATACCATCGCAGCCTACTCTCCTGCATTTTGTCGTGCACTTTATTATATGACAACTGAAAATTTAAACCCTATAGCTGACTATGACGTCTGAATTGAACTAATGAACTATTTGTCACCGCGTATTAAGTAGTTACTGTCATTTTAAAGCATCTTACATATTCTGATGAATTAGACGTGTGCGCCGATTATAAAATGATCGGCGGCGGCGTTTGCCAAAAAATCGGCGGCGGCGGCGTGTTTTCGGCGTGAAATCGGCGTGACCTTGACTTTCAGGTTTCTTAAGAAAAATCATTAATTTGTTGTTATTCGTGAACATTTTATCAATGCAGGTTACTGGTCAGTTATAGTCAGACCGTAAAAAGTCTGCAGCGATTTTGATAGCCCACGCAGTGCAAGTATTTTAAACGTCAAAATTCTATGAAATTATGACGTATACATAACAATTACACTGCGTGGGCTATCAAATCCGCTGCAGACTTTGTTTGGTGCGACTACGTATAGTTTGAATATGCTGTGAGTAAAATAGGGTTTGTAAATGAATATAGGATAAATAAATAAAAATAAATAAATAAATATTATAGGATAATTTTACACAGATCAATCTAGTCCCACGGTAAGCTCAATAAGGCTTGTATTGTGTATAATAACTTATTTTCCCTAGTAACTGGCTTGCATTAAGAGGTTACCTGGTCCCAATGACCTTCGATCTGATCTGTAACTCTCCGTTTTCTCAAGCTTTCCATGGCTTATCCTATTAAAAAGGACGTACTTTAACAAAACAGAACTCCACATATCCTTGACATTTGCTAGACTATAGTGGACTGCTATGGCTTCTTTTTAATGGTTTTCTTGTCGTAGAAACACCAAGCTTACTGAGACGTATCTTCTTTCTCGTTTTCTCATTGCTGAGGCTCGCGACCTCATTTACGAGCACGTTACCATTCATTCGGCTTTAATTCATGTGTTTCTCCTCTCCACATCATGCGTTGGATAATATGTCCGAAGAATCTAAGGGCTCACCCATGGCATGTTGGGAAGAGATGACTGGCGATATAGAACTCATTGAGAATGGAGGGGTTTGTTCTTCTAGCTGTCCAAGGTATAAACAGCACTAGCAGCAGTCTTCGTTCGTTCGTTAACAGTTGACGGTGAATACTTAGGATTACTCAGTTACTTTAATTGGTGTGTCAAATAGTTTCTGCAACTAGCTATTTATTTTCATTGAATTACTAATTGATGTATATTTGACAACTGTAACATAAATAATACAAAAAATCCATTTTGTAATCCAAAAACCAACTTGGAATAGCTAATTAACAACACTCAAGGTCACGCCGATTTCACGCCGATCATTTATCAGCGGCGGCGGCGTGGTCAAAAAGCCCGGCGGCGGCGGCGCGCCGGCGCGGCGCACACGTCTATGATGAATAGATAATATTGCAATGCAATCCTTAACTTTCAAACCAGTTAGTAAAATACTACGAAGTAAGAAAATTTATTGATTTCCTTAGTAAAATAAAAATTAGGAGGGGGTATTTCATAACAGAGGAAGGGCATGTAACAGTACAGAGAGTATAATTATCGTCATCAAGCTTTTATGTCCCGCTATTTGTCAAACAAAGGTCATTAACCCGTGAGGCAGGTTGTATATCTTGATTCCGTCAAAAAAACGTGCCCAACGAAAAATATGGCTTGATGAGTCGGATATGCTTGAAACACACGCTAGAGTAGACGATGTTAGATTGGAACGATCTTAAGAGCGCTCTTACAAGAAAAGTCGAAATAATGCAAAATTGATGATACTAGTCGACGAAATTCAGGACTTTGCGCTCATTATTAGAAACAATGAGTACTTGTTCCAGTAAAAGCGTCTTCTTATCTTTATAAATATCGTTGTAAATATTAGAAAAAGGACTTATTAAATTAGTAATGATTTTTTTTCTGATGGTCGTTTCCGAAAAACCCCGTGAAGCACTGAATGGCGAGCTCTTATTAGGAAATGTTGAGAATTTTACTCTGCTAAACCTGGCTATTTTGTATTACTAATACCCTGTACTTTAGGCATATCAAACTATATTTTTCCTACATACCTTTGAGAAAGAGAAAATCAAAGTAAAACGAACTCGATTTTCTCTCCGAAACAAGTGTCAATTCCTACGAAAATCTACTTAATATCGAAGTCATTTTCATACTCAAGCAATCTGCAACGTTTGCTTATACTGTTGGTATACATTAGTGTTTATGAAATTCTACTATAATTTTTTGGCAATTTTTTGAAAACTACTCTATATTACCGATGACGCGCGCTGCGCCAGCTCAGTGCCGCGGCAGAGCTTGTAGAGGCAGGACGTGTGTCGGTCGGCTCCGCACATTTTCAACGGCGACGACGAGGTTTTTTATCATTGTGTGCGGCGGGCGCCGTGTAAAACGCTATACTGTGTGCGTGTAAACCGCAACGAGAGACTTTGATCCTAGCACTGTTTTTATAGTATTATAATGGTACAGTTTAATAAACTACCGGACAGGATTAAAAATATTTGAAACGACCTGACATTCTATATGTATTTATTTGACTCAAGATAGTACTCAGGGTCTGATGATGGAGCCGGAAGGTGGTCACCGGTACCAATCAACCATGCAACTAAACCACTTCGTGTTTGGGCTCGTTTGATTCGGCTCAACAAGATCTTTGACTTAAGATAGTACTCAGGGTCTGATGATGGAGCCGGAAGGTGGTCACCAGTACCAATCAACAATGCAACTAAACCACTTCGTGTTTAGGCTCGTTTTATTCGTCTCAACAGGATCTTTGACTTAAGATAGTACTCAGGGTCTGATGATGGAGCCGGAAGGTGGTCACCGGTACCAATCAACCATGCAACTAAACCACTTCGTGTTTGGGCTCGTTTGATTCGTCTCAACAAGATCTTTGGCACAAGATAATACTCAGGGTCTGATGATGGAGCCGGAAGGTGGTCACCGGTACCAATCAACCATGCAACTAAACCACTTCGTGTTTAGGCTCGTTTGATTCGTCTCAACAAGACCTTGGACACAAGATAGTACTCAGGAGCTGATGATGGAGCTGGAAGGTGGCCACGGGTACCAGTCTACCATGTAACTGAACCACTTCGTGTTTGGGCTCGTTTGATTTGTCGCAACAAAATCTTTGACACAAGATAGTACTGAGGGTCTGATGATGGATCCGGAAGGTGGTGACCGGTACCAATCAACCATGCAACTAAACCACTTCGTGTTTGGCTTCGTTCGATTCGTCGCAACAAGATCTTTGACACAAGTTAGTACTCAGGGTCTGATGATGGAGCTGGACTGTGGCCACGGGTACCAGTCTACCATGTAACTGAACCACTTCGTGTTTGGGCTCGTTTGATTCGTCGCAATAAGATGTTTGACACAAGATACTACTCAGGGTCTGATGATGGAGCTGATAGACAGGTACCCGTCGCCACCTTCGCGCTCCATCATCAGACCCTGAGTACTACCTTGTGTCAAAGATCTTGTTGAGATGAATAAAACGTGCCTAAACACGAAGTGGTTTAGTTGCATGGTTGATTGGTACCGGTGACCACCTTCCGGCTCCAACATCAGACCCTGAGTACTATCTTGTGTCAAAGATCTTGTTGAAACGAATAAAACGAGCCTAAACACGAAGTGGTTTAGTTGCATGGTTGATTGGTACCGGTGACCACCTTCCAGCTCCATCATCAGACTCTGAGTATCACCTAGTGTCAAAGATCTTGTTGAGACGAATCAAACGATCCTAAACACGATGTGGTTTAGTTGCATGGTTGATTGGTAATGGTACCTTCCAGCTCCATCATCAGACCCTGAGTACTGTCTTGTGTCAAAGATCTTGTTGAGACGAATCAAACAAGCCCAAACACGAAGTTGTTTAGTTACATGATAGACTGGTACCCGTGGCCACCTTCCAGCTCCATCATCAGACCCTGTGTATCTTCAGTGTCAAAGATCTTGTTGAGACGAATCAAACGAGCCTAATCATGTTACTACATGGTTGATTGGTATCCGTGACCACCTTAATCATCATCAGATCCTCAGTACCAGTTCGTTTTTAAACCCTCGTTGATACAAACTTTACAACCTATAGGTACCAAATGCAATGACGAAACATGTAAATAAGCGAGTAGGTACCTATAATTTCTTTCGAGTAATATACCTTCATAAGTACGAGTATGGGGCTATTCATAAATTACGTCGTTTCAAATGGGAGAAGTCGAGGGGGGGGGGGGGGTCTGGACTTCGGATGATGGTAACATGACGTAGGAGGAAACAGATTCATCCGAAGCTTGATTTTTGGATGATTTGAGGGGTGGGGGGGGGTCAAAAATCGTCAAAAATAGATGACGTAATTTATGAACAGCCCCTATGCACATTTGCACTGCATTTAGTATTTTCGTACTTACCAAATAACAGTTTTAGAACTTTAAAAGTTAAGTACAGTTAGTGTTGTTATGGTTGATTTCAATATGCTTCGCGAAGGATCAAGAATGTTTAATCCATCATTGTAGTGCGAGTGTGGTAGAAGGGATCGGCATACTGAGCTCGCACGGCCTGCCGCAGCGCGTAAAATACCTAAACTCGCTCAACGCCGAAATGTAATAGCGCTCTTAAAATAGCTTGTGTGTACGTTACTTACCTAAAATATAAATTCCAATATTTTTTACTGTAGGTACCTAATGTAAGTTTGTGTTACTTGAATATTTTTAAATTTGTACCTAAATATAGAATTATAAACCCTCTAAATATTTGTAAAGATTTATAGACTCATATAACATGTACCTTAATTTGAAATATAGGTAGGTATATTATTTTGTTTGAAACCATGTTTTAAGACCGTGTCTGGAAGCAATCGCTTTTTAGCGATAAAACCGCCTGTTATTTACCTCCTCTTGAGTTACTCTATTTATTGTATTGTTTTCTGTATGGAGGTGTGCAATAAAGAGTATTTGTATTGTATTGTATTTTGATACTAAATTTTGAAAAACTCATTCGTACAAGCGCAGTTTGAACCTATACCTCCGGTTTGGAAGTAACACGCTTTATCGCATGGCTGCTACTGTTCAGACCCATGTTCCGGTAACACATCTAAGCTACGACTCTATTAAATAAGTTACGATTTCTTTAATCATCCATAAAATTGCTCTGTTTCGCCGAATTATATGGAATTTGTACTTTACAATTGCCTAGCAGAGATAAACTCTTTATACTCGTAAGTACAAACTTTTGTACGGTTTCGTAACCATAATGCACTTAATTGTCAAACTGGTTTTAATCGTAAAATGCACAGTCGTGCAGTGAGCAATAGTTTATTTGGACCACTTTTTCACACTGAATCATAAATGTCTAAGATAATATTTTAAGTTGGTAAATAATATAATATACATACCTTATTTAACTTAGTGGCTCTACTTGAAATGTGATATTGTAATAAAATTGAAACCTGTACCTGTAGGTAACATTGTAAAAAGTGCAGGGACCTTTTTATAGACCGGAAGCCGTTTAAACCGCGACGAAAAGGTGAGTTAGGGATCTCTACCCTGTGGCCTGTTTGACTGTACACCAGCCTAATAAAAACTTATTGGACTCTATATTCGACTATTATTATTCTTCTGGAGGGCTATGTATATCACTTGCCTTTATCTTGGAAATCACTTAAAAAATAGACAGTTGCACATTGATGTATATCTCAGGACTGGCCTTATTACGGGCAATAAGAATGGGGCATGAATGGGGCTAGTACAGCGGTGTGACACCGCTACATCGCGTTTGGTTGATGAGTTCACATCACGCGCGCGATTGGTCGCAACTAGTTGCGTTATACTGCCCGATTGGCTCAAATTCGTGAGTGACACTGTTGAGCTAGTACCATTTTTAGTGCACGTAAGGCCCGTCCCGAGATATTTATAATTATATGACAATGCAATTGCATAACAGGTTGCAAAGTTGCAATGCTGTGACGCGTACCTAAACGCAACTTTGAAGTTACTAATATCACGTTGCTTTGTTCGATATCTTAATCAGGGTATAGCTGGATTACTTATTGCTAAGTTTTTATTGGCCCTAATTACCTGCGATTTAGATAAGCTTTCGGATGCCATATTGATCCGCGCGGGCAGGTGGGGACACGGTCCGATGGCTCCGATAGTTCTGAGCCATGGGGTTTGTGTTCCACGTTGCAACACTATGGAATTAACGAATGAACGCTTCGGGGTTTCCATTTTACGAAATTTCGTGGTAATTAGAAATTGAAATAATTAGAGTCAAGTTAGTTAGTTTGGCGAGTACGTCTTAAGTCGGTAACTCTTTTATACATCAATCAGTCTTTTCTTTTGCCTAAGTCTTTAGTTTTGTCTCTAAGACTTTCTAAAATTTAGAACGTTGACAATGACAGCAAATCAAATGTCATTAGTTCTACTAAAAATGTATGTCACCAAGTACAAATGTACTGCATAATTATTTATCATCGTATTTTCACGGAAACGTACGAACGTGTCTTGCTATTTCAGTCAGTCTCGGTACAAAAACAACTGAGGTTGACTGAAGTAGCATGACAAATACGAACGATGCTGAGAAAATACGATGGAAAACAATTATGCTCTACATCTGTATATACGTTAGTTCAGGGCAGTCAGAAATGACAGTACTACTCCTCCTCCTCCTCCTCTCCTCCTCCTCATGGTCCTCTTATACCATAGGCGGTAGGCCCACAATCCCACATTATTCACCTGACTGGAGAGAAGTGTTTGTACTTTTACCCTCCACTTATATTTCTATAGTGCACTTGTCGTGTCCCATAAAAGCACTTGTCTTTATTTGACTGAGTGACAACATACTTAACAAAAACTCAAGTGTAAAATTGCACTCAACTAAAATGTACTCGATGTCAATCGAAAAAACTGTTTCCTAATATAACAGTCAAATAAACTAGGTGGGCAATAAATCAGAACACAATAGCAGCGATAAGCCATTGGGTCGCGTCTAAAGCACGATCTCTGTAACAATACTTAGTCTTGAACAAGATGGCCGGGTCAGGCATTACGTCAGCCCGGATTTTAGAACTTTGAGAACGTTTGTAGAGCCATTAAATTATCGTTACAATAAGTATACCCACCTAAAGAGGTCAGGATACAAACCCTGGATTCGAATGATATTGTTAAGAAAATATTTTTTTTAAACCTGGTGCTTGTGGTTGCTTTAGTTAGTCGTTGACATAAGCAGCTCCATTTATGTGTTATCGACCTTTAACAACCCTGAATACTCGCTTCAAAAGACCCCCGTGTCATGCCTTGCATATTATTGCAGAGTAATATCTCAGAATGAATTTTTTATCCTATTGTACGGTCAATGGCTTTAGTGCCATCCGTCTTCATACAAATACTTATCCTACTTATACGAAGCATATTTTTAATGGCATATAAACCTTGTTTTTTCTTGTTTATACTCGAGTAAAACCGCGCAGGCTCATGCCATTCTGACAATGTAAATAACTGTATCTATGAAATCCCTTTACCTTTCACCATGCAAATTAGACAGTTATCCACTAGGTACAGGTCATTGCCTGCGACTTCAAATGGGATTCTCTTCAGATCACGTTTTCCTCGGAGATTTTGTATAGTTCGCGTTCGCGGACGGAGTCCGTAGATTCACGGCCTCAGAGGGCCTACCGCGACGTGTTGCCTCTGTGTCGCACTTGTAAATTAGTACGTAAGTGTGACAGGGAGGCAACACGTCGAACGTGGTTCACGGTAGGCCCTCAGGAAGCGCGAGGTTACACTCAGCGTGGGCATTAAGCAAGGTAAATGGGGTTTTATTTCGTTTCCTCGGACTTTTTGAGCGAACTGTGGGTATGCGGGTATGATATTCTTACATATGCTAAGACAGACATGGTCTATATCTATAAGCTATTCCATGTTTAATATGTAAGCTTTTCTTATGTAAATTCCATTATAAGTTGTTTGTTTTTTCAGACCCAGGCAGCTTGGGGTTAGTGGTAGAGTAACCATGTCTACTGCTTTCTTCTCACTATCTATGTTGGCTTTAGGTTCAGATTTTGCAATTTGAAAGCTTCTTTACATAGTTGACTATTTAATCATGAGAAGTTTTAGCTTCCTCAGTTCAAATTTCACGCATTTCATGTGTGTATATCGCGGATTTCATGTAATTTCACATATGATATTTTCAGACAAAAGGTACATACATAATCAGTAGCCGCTAAGGTCGATTTCTAATTCAATCATTATGGAAGTGGCTCCTTATTGACTACCGACAACTTAATATATGCACATCAATGCATAAACTTGCCATGTAAGAACAGATTGTTAGGTTATTGTTTTTCTTAAACAATGCGAACTTATCTTATAAACGTTTAAAGATTACTTGATAAGTGTAGACGCTAACATAAAGTTTAGGTAAGTTAAGTTAAGGTACCTACCTACATCAATTTTATTGTACCGACATGTTACCAAATTAACTACTCTATGTACCTAATTAGTATTAGGAACCAAAACTACCTAACTGAAATAGGTAAATCTATGTAAAGCCATGATAAACTCAGGTTGTGGTTTCCGAACAAAGAAACGTAAGCACCCACCTATGTTATTTCCGTAAACTCGAAATGGCTAAAGCATGAATAAAAGCCACTATTAAGGCTTCATAAAAGTGCCTCAATAAGTAACTTACAGGCTTAACTCTAAGAATCATATTACACCGCTTATCCAACAATATCCAATTACTTACTTTTAGTATGTGAAAAAGTCCGAATAAGGCTTCATTGAAGGCTCCCTCGGTCGAAGTTCACGGTACACAAAATTAAAAAAAAATCGCAACACTCAAACTGAAACAGCACTTACACTAGCCACTCACAAAATGTTTAATAAGAAAAACTACTCGTAAAAACAAAAGGACCACAGACAGCAATTGTTTTTTAAGCGTTCGGAGCGTGGTTTTCAAAAATAGAAGGTTATTGTTCGAATTTTGAAAATTGCTCGTCGGTTTCGTGGTGCGCGGGGCAGCGCTAAACGGATGTGCGCAGGGAGCCGGCCGGCCGACTGTTGCGCTCGCCGTGCGCTGCTAGGGAGGTGATAGTGCTCGATTGTTTGAGATGTCGATACCAAGCGCCTACTACCATTACATGCGAGGGTCCCAGTGGGTGTAAGAAATAAATCATAACTCTGTTGCATAAATACAAATAATATAATTTGGGATAGATTTTCACAACACTGTCTGCTAAGTACATACTATAGCAACTATTTTTCTTCAATGTTAAACCAAAATAAACGTTGATCTATGCTTTTAAGAAGACATACCTAAGGATCATCCAGTATGATTTTATCTACTTGTTGTGACAGCGGCGTAGATAACAGATGTGGATAAGATTATGGAATCTGTAATGGTTTATTTTATCTTAGGAGATAAAGATAAATCAATTTTGCACGAGTGTAGATAATCGTGGGAAATAGGTTTCATAGATAATTGAGAGTGCAATATTTTTTCAATTGATAGACATTTTAAAAACGTGACATATAAACATTAATGTACTATTTACCTATGACTCACAGAGATCGTCACACAGTGCTCTTTGTGGGTCGCAATGTCGTTTTAGGTTTGATAGGACCAAACAGACAATACACATAAGGGCTCTATATATTTATCGATATCTACGACTACAGTACCAACGTGACTCACTCGAACGCCAACAACATAACGTGTCCAAAGACTAAAATGACGTAAGCGACCGGTAACGACTCGACAAAAACTCAGCTCGGTAGAGGGCCAAATGTTGCCACAAAAAACGTCAAGCGCCTGGCGTTTACGACGATTCACGTGTAGAGGGCCGCCGAACAATGAACCTGCACTGGCGAACTAGACCAAACAGCGAAGTTGAAGAAGTTTTGTATATGGAACACGTTCTCGTTTGGAAACCATAGAGTTGTTCTTTTGTTTGTGCGTGAACTCGCGTAGGAGTCGTATTATACGACACCCACACATAGGTAATACACAGTACCTGAAGCAACTTTAAGTGATCTTTGCTGTACATTTAATTTTACTCAGGGACTGAACCTGTAAGTAATTCAGTGGCTTGGCGATCGTAGTTCATAGCCACTAGTTAATACACTGAATGCAAAACGCAGTATATTTTATTATACCTGTAATACAAGTATTTTTTGCGATAACTAGAGACCTTGTTTGGAGGTCGTAAAATCAAATCAACAAGCGTGGCGTGTGTAAAAAGCATTTAAAAAACTACTTACGGTGGGTATGTTCACATCACAACGTACAGCAGACTTGTAGCTAATTCAAAAACCAGCTAAGTGCCAGTCGGACTCGCGTTCCGAGGGTTCCGTATATTACATAATTTATAACACTGTATTTTTTTAAGTGAAACGTGAGTGAAATATCTTTATAAGACCCATAGGGGTCGGATGAAAAACTTAATAATTAACTCCGACTCACGCTTGACTGCACATTTCTTATAGGTTTTCCCGTCATCTAAGATAGGTAAAGAACTATTTTGTGTAATTTTTTCAAAATTTTAGACCCAGTCAGTAGTTTCGGAGATAAAGGGGAGGCAATACTAATTTATTATGTATATAGGCCTATTTTCTTGAATAACTTTTCAACTATTTATTCTAAAATTACAGTGGAACCTGGATAATTGCAATCTCAAGGGACCGGCCATTTTTTGTCAATTAACCAGGTTTTTCATTTAAGCAGGTCGTGTCAATTAACGAGGTTCAAAAATTCGTTGTGTCAATTATAGAGGTTTTCATTAATAGAGGTTGCGTTCTGACAAATTTCTTTTATAGAGGTGCAAATAACCATTGAAAGTAGATTTACACGCTTACGTTCTGGGTTTCTGGTCTATATATAGCTTCTGTCTATACTTGCACTTTTACACTACATTAATTACTACTTTATTTTCTTATTAATCATTTGGGTTTAAAGAATTCCCTTGAATTGTAGAAGAAAGTTTTATTAGAATGTAAAGGCATAGTTTGTTTTTGATTTAATCAAAACTATTTCACCTACTACAGGCTGTGATAGATACCCAATAAATTAATTGAATTTTGGATGAAGATATAAATAAAATGATCATTGCTATTAAAATATTGTTTCTGCTGTCTACAACTACATTATTTCAATTACAGAGGTAATAAGTAAGACTCGTTTCAATAATAGAGGTAAAAAGATGAGCAAAAATAACGATTTTTTTTAGCACAGTGTCAATTATAGAGGTCTTAGTTGCAGTGTGGTCAATTACAGAGGTAAAATTACGAAAAGCAATAAAATATAAATTGCAATTATAGAGGTTCTAAAATTTCAATTATAGAGGCCTTTTGGTCTCAAGGGACCGGGACCGGACTTTTGGTTGCAATTATTCAGGTTTTCCATTTATCCAGGTGCCAATTAACCAGGTTTCACTGTATAAAAAATATATATGTATTTAAAATTTTCACAATGAGTTCTTTCATTTGATATGTAACACGATATAGTTTAAAAAGCTTTATTTTTTAATTTTCGCATTTACTCAAAAGTGGCCCCATGTTAAAATTCATTTGTTTACGTTACATGTCCGTCTTTGGGTCACAAACTTGAACTTAATTGGTCCAGTAGTTTCGGAGAAAATAGGCTGTGACAGACGGACAGACAGCTGTAGACGCACGAGTGATCCTATATAAGGGTTCCGTTTTGTCCTTTTGAGGTACGGAACCCTAAAAATAGATAATCCGACTAGGTAAAGGTATATAACTAATTAAATAGAACAAAAAAGGTGCACATAATTTAAAATTGTAGCCACTTAATGAACCTACTAGCATGTTTATAAAGCATTGAAATTTACGTATCCTGCTAATCCATTTAATTTATTATAGATATACTAGCTTCTGCCCGCGACTTCGCCTGCGTGGGATAATGCTGATGATGAATGATAACTATTTTTTACCTCTTCACGCTTATTTAGATAAAATTTCGTATGGAGATTGAGGCCCGAGGAAGACAGGATAGATAGCATTGACGTATATCTCGGGACGGGCCTTACGGGCAATAAAAATGGCACTAGTTCAGTGGTGTCACTCACGAAGTCACGAATAGACAATAGTGCAGTCTAACGCAACTAGTTGCGACCAATCGCGCGCGCGTGGTGCGAACTCATCAACCAATCGCGTTGTAGCGGTGTCACACCGCTTTACTTGCCCCATTCATGCTCCATTCTTATTGCCCGTTAGACCAGTCCTGAGATATACGTCAATGATAGTTAGTATAATGGCTGTTGACTGCTGGTAACCCTAAACCCACACAAAAATATGTAAACGTTAACACAAATTTTGCGAAAATACCGGTAGATTTTTGATGTTATAGCGATATTACACGTATTTGCTGCTCTCTGTATGAGTACTTTCATATCAATTATGAATTAGGTCACTAGGCTGTAAGGCTATAACCTATAGCTTTAAACGTGTGGTACGTTCACTATAAAACTGACTAGCTATTGTCTATAGAGTCGTTAGCATAATTAATTACCATTAAAGAGAAAAATAAAATTGTCAAACCAGTCTCTATACAAAAGACTTCAACGGCATCCGCCCTCGTATGCCACTATGGCCTGTCTTACTTAATACAAGTTCCCAAAATTTAACCGTATATAAAGGACATAAGATTCAATACATAACGCAGATATAATGTATGTCCTGTCTCTTTCAGTTACCCTTAATTAAAAGAAGACGCGAAACTGCAGCCTTTGTAATGGTTAAGGTAAAGTGCGTAATGATAGCCAGTTCGAATCTGATTCAATAGTGTATTTGAAAGTCGACTTTATGATCTTTAGTTAAAGTTGAATTTAGAAAAATGATATGACAGTTTTAATACCTGATTTCCGGGATAAGATGTTTAAATACAGGAAACGTAAAAAGCTTGCGTTCAAACACACAGGACGTAGCTCTACATAGTCTACATTTATAACTGTACTTGATACTAGAGATGTGCGCCGATGGCAAAATCATCGGCGGCGGCGTCCGATGATTATTTGATCGGCGGCGGCGGCGTGATCGGCGTGAAATCGGCGTGGCATAATTTTTGATACTGCATGAGAACGTGGCTGTAGAAACTCTACATTAAAGTTTTCTGAGTATTTACTAGGCTATCCAGAACATATTATGTGTGTTTTCTAAATTATTGCCGAAAATTATATCCCATTATGTCACTTGGCAACCATTTATTATCAATACCAACCTAACGGTTACCAACGGTATCTTTAAATATGAAAAGAAAAAGGATACATTAAAACGCTACATTTTAGGCAGTATTTTTACTTACTTTGTAAGCGGAATACAAATAAAACACAAAAAAAATCTTTATAAGTTAAGTCTTAAATCTATTACGGGATTTAGGTTTTACTTTATTATTATTTTTCATTGACTTTTCCTAGCCGCTGTCGCCTCACCTAGGATTTGTTACGAAAAAATGATGAACTACATCTACTACATGTCGGAACTGAAGTTTAACATAAATGTATGTTAGAATAAAGATGTCATCGTTTTCGAAAGTAAACGTCTCTGGCAGGTTGATTCCCTCAACAGAATGTCTTTGAAGTGTCCCGTTTTATTTAATATTAAGGTCTACTTTGTTTTCTTTACTGCTAGCTTAGTGATGATACTTGGTAATTTGAGTTCCTTATTACGAAGCTTTATCCTGACTTTTATAATTTTGATTGAAATATAATATATTGTTAAGTAAAAGAAGCTGATAATCACCATAAAATTACTAAGAATTGATCGTGTGTAATTTTAAATGAAATTGTATATTATGTGATAAAAATAAATCAAATAAAGTATTAAGATAAATCGGATCTATATCTGAATCCCTAAAGTCTTTTCTCCTATCTTTGCATTCCCTAATATTGTTTGTCATAATGATCAGTTGTCCTAACACTATAAACTCTAATGATGTTTTCCCTAACCTAACTTAACCTATCCTAATGTTATTAAGCATATTTTCTTTTTTGCGAGGGTCGCAGTTCTAACCTAACCTAACCCACTTTTGTGGCAGCAAGTTCTAAAACCTAGCCATTTTTCAGAACCTTACATTATGGAAAATAATCGTTATGACAATTGATCGTTAGGGCATGTGCCCATTAGAACAAATCAGTTAGGGTAAGTGACTTTAGGACAAACGTTCTTAGGGATTCAGAATGACACCCGATAAATCAAATCATATTTATCATAAATGATGACCATTATGCGTGTCACCAGCATCATACGAGAAATCATAAAATACGCAATTATAATCGTGGTGACAGCTTGCTGGAGATTCTACACACGTTACGCAAGCCCGTGCACCTACTTTGTGAAATGTATTTTTCCTCCCTTCTTTTTTCTTAATATTTTTGTATAGTTTCCACTTAGTTATTGCATATTAACTGTATTATTGTGGACATCTGTTATTGGCTTTGTGCGATAAAATATCAAATAATAACCTGAGATCCAGAAACTAGATCTTGTTTAAATTAACGCTAAATCGTTATCACAGCTAACACCGCAACGACAAAAATGATGCTAATTTGGTTCACTGGCAAATAATAAGCGAAAAAGCATAAGGATCTTTAAATTATATCTCTGACACTATCTACTCACTACGCAACATGGAATGAGACACGATAGGTATCAAAATTTCCCACGCCGATTATACGCCGGTCAAATTTATCGGCGGCGGCGGCGTGGAAAAATCGTCGGCGGCGGCGGCGCGGCGCACATGTCTACTTGATACACATTAAGTTCCGTATTTAGAGAGTAGGTGTAACAATAACAACTATGTACTATAAAATACATTTTATATGCTCATATAGATCATAAACATAAATATAACTACAGGAATATGTGAACAGGTTATACAATGAGGCTAACTCACGAAAGCAATACAGTAGGTAAGGTATTCAAGATTTTTTAAATAAGCCAATCAAATTAGATTTTTTGGCAGAATTAATTTCTAGCAAGCTGGAAATCGTTTCAATGCCTTCAGGCCAGAGCACACCGGCTGCGTGTGCGTGACGTGCACGTGCGCTTAAATGTTGGAGCCGCACACGTCACGCAAGCGGTGTGCCGTCTCTCATAAGGATCTGTATACTACAACGCGAACGTGCACGTGCACGTCTACGCACACGCATCCGGTGTGTACAGGAATTTCATTTGGTCAATGCGTTACACTTGTAACTCCGTTATACTTGCGTATTTTTACATGCAATTAATGTCACCGCGACAATAAATACGAAAATAAATATAATAAACCACCACCAAAAACTTGACATTTTTGAAGATATGTACCTACCTATATTTTCAACGCTAATAAAATAACTTAACTATGTATAATCGACGCGGTAAACACTAAATCACATTGATATAAAAATATCTAAAGTAACTTCACGTTTACGGTACCTAACACCTAACTGTTAGCATTTTATATTCTGTACTACATACTTTTATATTATGTATATAGTATTATTCCAAGCTTAAGAACGTAACGGCTTAATAAAACAACATGGCTAATACAGTGTACCAGCATAAGATGATTGTAATATTATTTCTAATGACAGTTATTGAAAGCCCGCCAAAAGTATATTTTTTGAGCGCGTAGGGCTGATATATCGTCGGGTGACAAGCAAAAATCACTAAACTAACACCATTGAAATTATTGGACAATAAACCGTGTTACAAGTGTAATAAAGTGCATTGTTACTTTAATTTTTTGATAGTACTTATAGTGAGTTTTGCTTGTCACCCGACGATATGTTATCTGTGACTCCTTAACTTTGCCTGTCAACTGGTGAAGGATTGCCGCTAAATGAGAATCCAGCTTTGTAAAACTAATATTAATTATAAACCAGTCAAGAAGAACATCGTCTTTATATTTGAAAGCAGCATAATAATCCCCAGAACGAGGCCCACAGGGTGGGCTATCATACATAAGCTATGTTTCAGTACCTACCTAAATATCTATACGTAAACCAACAATCCATATCAATTAATAATGAAGTAAATTATACGTGTCTACACGTTTATGCTATGCTCTGTATTCCATAAACATAACATAAGACATAATCAGACAGACATACACGAGTCGCCGCGTAATTGAGATAAATCAGGAAGTAATAAATAAGCGTCTGCCTTATATGAAAACGTTAATGTTTGTTTTTATCCAGTAGGTATACCGGGTGGGCCCTGTAACACGAGCAAATAATTAAAACATATACTTAGATATAGAGTCAGACCAAGTTAAATCTGCAGCGATTTTGATTGAATGTGCAAGTGTTATTTTAAACGTCAAACTTCTATTAAATTATGACGTTTAAAATGACACTTGCACAGCGTGTGCTGTCAAAAATAATACAAATTAGCCATACCTACATTTTCTCATGTGTTAAATTCTATAAGGTATCATTTAATATTCATGCAAGGTCAATGAAATTAAAATAATTGGCAATTGCGAAACTTATAGTTATAACTCTTACAGGCAAACATAATCATGTTCCATACAAAGTAACGCTATTTGAGGCAACATATTATAGTATTGTAGTATTGATAATTTGATACTTTTATGATAGGCACCATTATGGTCGTACCAATTTATAACATTAACTCGCAAGTAATTATAGCTTATAGTAAGTAGCATGTTAAGTAAGTAATTGTTTCCTCTCATGAAATTGAGTCCATTCACAAATCATTATCATGAATAGACTGTACTTAAGTGTACTTTGTATGTAAGCAAGTTCATTTCATAAATGTTAACTTGCACGCCATCTAGCGCAAATCGCTAGTACTAGCGACTAGAGAGCAAACGTTGCCTTGCGCTCGGTGCGCTTAACGTGTGCGCAGTATTGCGAACATACACCAGATGGTGCTCCTATGCAGATACAAGATAACAAATATTTTTTAAACACGAAGGGTACGGTGACAGGTGTTATCTCAATGCAATTTTGGCAGATTTGGCGTTTTAAGGCGTGTATATGTACGTTATAAGGAGTACATAGTAAGGGGAAGAAAAATACTATAGGTACATGTTAGATTAATGTTAATAGGTATTTATATTAAAAGTAAATTAATCTTAAAACCCAAATATCCTACAACAGTTAATACAATTGAAATTCTGTGGTGTTCAAAAAAGCATGTAGGTAACCTAAGAATATGAAAATATGTATATTAGTAGGAATTTTAATATAAAACCTTGTAAATATTTAGAAACCTGGTTTTGACACATATTGGGGACAGCAAAAATGACGGATATGAGATATGACTTTATTCACCTTATCATAATGAAAAAAGTTACAAAATTTCGAACATAAAAGACAGTGTCAGCTATTTAATAAGCTATGGCCAAAGATATACCTCTATGTAACTCCGTATAAGATAGCTAAAGTCTAAGGGAAAAAACGTGCCTCGGAAATCAAGAAAAAGTCATTCTCGAATAGATGGCGCCACACCTTTGGCCTATATAGGGGAGACCGAGGTGAGTTGTGACAGAGGAGAGTTGTGACATCGTCGATTTTTTGGAATCTAATAAGAATAACTGTTAGCGAGCTCGCAACAGTGTGCGTTTGTTAGCTCGTAACTTGAACTAACAAACGCGCGCTATTGCAACCTAGTTTTTAGGGTTCCGTACCCAAAGGGTAAAACGGGACCCTATTACTAAGACTTCGCTGTCCGTCCGTCCGTCCGTCCGTCCATCCGTCCGTCCGTCCGTCCGTCCGTCCGTCCGTCCGTCCGTCTGTCACCAGGCTGTATCTCACGAACCGTGATAGCTAGACAGTTGAAATTTTCACAGATGATGTATTTCTGTTGCCGCTATAACAACAAATACTAAAAACAGAATAAAATAAAGATTTAAATGGGGCTCCCATACAACAAACGTGATTTTTGACCAAAGTTAAGCAACGTCGGGAGTGGTCAGTACTTGGATGGATGACCGTTTTTTTTTTGCTTTTTTTTTGTTTTTTTTTTATATGGTACGGAAACCTTCGTGCGCGAGTCCGACTCGCACTTGCCCGATTTTTTTTAGTTAATAGATCCCAAAATATCGACTATGTCACAACTCTCCTCTGTCAAAACTCACCTCGGTCTCCCCTACTCGGCTAGATGGCGTTGACGACACCGTTTAATATTTAACAATTTTAACACATATCATATCAGTGAAAGAACACGGGCCAGTCATATAAAAAAAATTAAAAATTAATCATTTATCCATATTTATGTAAATTATTTCATATTTTTATACATTCTTAATTTTAGTTTTAATCGTGTGTCGATAGATGGCAGTAAATTCACTGTGACTACAAAACTTAGTATGACAGTAACCCTCAATCTATACTATCTATTCTCTTTGCTATGGCGTTGAATGACTATGTAATTGATGTATTTCAAATTTTAAGGAGAAGTGTCTAAATAACTGCCTACTTAACAAACTTTTAAATACTCCGTTTTGTAACAAAAAATCTATATAAGGTTATAGGAAGGACGCATCGCATTCCAAGTTGTAGGTATCTTGTGCAAACCTTTGGTATCGCTTAGTAAACCCATACACGTAAAATGGGCAGGGAAATGAATGCACATGATAGGCTTTTAGCATTCATTTATTGTTTTTCTATAGGTATTTTACCTTTATTGAGATGTGTTTATTCAGGTGGATATAGTAATATTTATTTTAAACATACTATAGGTATCCGAACGGTAGCTTGATATCGATTTTACGATTATAATAGACTAATAATGATGCAAACAATACAATATGCATGCAATGCATTATGCATTATGTGTGTGATTTACTATTAATAATTGTGATATATTTTTATGATGTGACGTGTAAAATTATTATTTTATAAATAAATTAATTGAATTGAATTGAATTGAATGGCATTAAGTTCGCCATTTGTCACTTATCTCTTATGTGACATTAATAGAAAAGCAAGTTGAATTTGGAAACTTGACAGGTCCAATATCGTGTCACAAAATCCCTAAACACAAGAACAAGTTTTTATATAAAAAAATACTACCTTTACTTGCAAGGTTCTTTACTAAGCGTTCATGATAGTTATTTATTTGTTCATAAAACTTAGCAAAACTTTCTTAATTTTTTTTCTTTATAATTCTAACATAAATGTCAAAATGACAGATAGAGATGAACGATTATCAACGGCTTGTTCGATTTGATAAACGTTTATGAATAACGCCATTAGTCTTTAATTATTGTTCAATTTGACTGACACAGCAATAAGTGTAAGATAATTCAATAAGTACCTATGTTCACGATTTTAATTTGTTTTATTTTTCTTTTAATTAGTATATGATCTCTCTGCCTGAGATACAGGATTATATTCCAAGTTCAGGCGCACGTTACAATGTAAGTACGTAATATATGGTAATATGTAAAAGTGCACGCATAATATTACATTAGCAATCAGGTTTTCTCAATAAATTATGCTTATTCTTAATTTGTTCAATGTTGTATCTATTTTCGAGAGCCATACCTCTGTCAAAGGCCAAGGACGATTTAAAACTAGACTGATAGTATGTGCCAGTCTGCTAGTCTATATACGTGTACTAGGTACTAATTATTTACACAGGTCTATATGTATCAGTTCCGTATTGTCTTGTCGCGGGGATTGTGAAAACCGGTGTAGTTTAGTTTGCCGACTCAAGACGATTACATAACAGGTATTGTGCAGCGTTGAGACATTTGTATCTACTTGAATTTGCCAGTTTCCTGCATTCATTAAACCTGAGAAATAATCTGAATAATGAAAAGACGAATAAACAGTAAGAACTACCTAGTAGGAACTAAGAACAGGGACGTTTTCCTCATCAATTATCATAGAGCAAAATCTGTCATAATTTTGTATTTTGCTTTACAATATAATTCAATACTGTTTATTGCACGCCGGACACAGTTTACAATACAGTATATATTTAAGTACAGAAACAAACACAAATAGATAGAGGTAACAACATGCGGTGTCTTAACTCTTCCAGACAACCTTTGGGCAGCGGAGACAAAAAAAATCATAGTTTTGCTTATAATAAAGTTAGGAAATACAAAATATGTATACCTATGGGACTGAATGAAGCTGATAATAATGATGAGGAACGCGGTTTTCTAATTATTCTATTGAATAATTGGTGATGGCAAATATTCGAATAACTCTTCTCGGAAGTTATTAATATCAATAGTTATTTTCGAGGAAATCTCTAATTCGTTTTAAGTTGAAACTTAATCTTGGATATAATTTCATGGAACCGCCAATTAGAAATTGTATTGTAATAGGAAAGACTTTGCAATAGTGCAAATACTGTAAATAGACTATTGTTCTGATACAAAATTATTTCTGTTTGATTATAATCGTGCTTGTTCTTTCACCATATTTCCAGAAACACAAAACAGTAATGATAATAAAATTATGATTGTAGGTAGTACCTTTTAAAGAAGATAAGTACTTAGTCAGGAAAAGGAAAGTCTGTTTCTTATTAGTTAATAGAAACGCAACAACAGCAATCTCATCGATGAGTTGGTTATAGACAAAATTACTGCTTTTTCTAAAGGTCTCTTGTCTTCATTTCTTGAAAATAACGTAATGACGTTGTTATTTAGTTATTTACGCGTGAAGGTATTTTTACCCAATGACAGAAAATACGCGCGTTAAAATTCAAACTTATAATGTCAAAAAAATAAAAGAAAAGGTTCAGGTCGTGTCATACCAGAAGGTTAAGGAGTTGGCAGAGGACCGGACGAGTTGGAGATTGCTCCACCGACAAGAGCACAGCTCTTAAATATAAAGAAGAAGAGTACCTATGTCAACGCAAAACAGGTAGCAACAGGAAAATTGTTGAAAACTGCGGTAAAATTACGTTTAGATGAAACTGGTAGCTTGCCACATCAATAAGAACCAACCATATTGCAAACCATGACCTCTTTGGCAGAGGCCTATTAAACAGCATCCTTTAGTCATTATCTTTGAAATGCTGCTTGCCTAAATTACGGTCATTTGATCATGCCGCGGAGTGGGCAATATGTTGACCACATTTTTATAAGATTAATAAAACTGATACTGGTTTAAGTAGGTAGGTAATCCTAAGGGATTATTTCAGACAACAGTGATAAAACTTATTCTAATTCCAAACATTAGATATTATAGGAATATTACATTATGCTATCAAAACAATTGTACCTACTATCGAGTTAAAAACACGGTTTAGAAGTTATGTAAGTAAGTATAAGGAAAGTAAGTAAGATAGCAAGAAGTCGGGAAACGGGAAAAGATGTAAAACTATTTAAGTAGATTAGATTATTGTAGATATTATTAAGATGTAGAGCTATTTAAGAACTAGAACGTTTTTTCAGCATTTTGATAGAAAATATTGCTTAATTGCATTTGATGTAGGTACTTAATACAATGTACAGTCAAATTATGAGTAGGCCATCCAATTCAGGTACAGAGGACAAATATTACGTTATCATGAAATTAATATTTCCGAACCGAACCCCGAGTTCCGTCTTTTGATGCCGAATTTTTCTACCAAAGAATGGCAAAATACAACAAAGACTGCACAGAACATTTCGGCCACAGAACTACCTAATACATAGTACATACATACTTGCAAAAGATCATAAGGTTCTAAGCATCTGAAAGAAAGGACATATTATACACACACGGCATACGGTGTTCCAGACAGTATGAGATTTTTATACAGTGAACATTCTGTACTTATGGATTTATTTAGTTCTAAAACTATTAAGACTCACCTGGGTTTGCTGGCATCCTGCGTCGTCGGGCCGAGGCGCGCCTCACCACAGTCGACACCAACGAGTCCATCTCACTCCCGGAATCCCATCGGGACCGGTTGATCACAGACTTCAACACACGCGCGTCATCCTCCGTGTCCCTGTCGCTGCTCGTCGGAGGGATGTTGGACTCGTCACTCTCAGGCACCGGGGCCTTCACTTCACGGTTAAACACTCCTATCATCGTCGCATCCTGGTCGCCGGTGAACGGATGCGTTAAAGTTCTCCTTATATTGCTTTTTCTATGCTTGGCTTTCGTGCCTTCGGAGAGGGAGCGATTGTCTGACTTATCGTAGCATTTTAGGTCGGACGGTGAGAGCGATTTTTTTCTGGAGTTTCGCCGTTTGTTGCTCCGTCGCTGCCTGCTTGACTCTCTTGCTGTCTGCATTGTCGTTTCATTTGTGTCTGTGGAAGAAAAACGAGTTAAGTTGGCATTTCGGGCTTGAGACATATTTAGTGTTTTCAGGTTTGATATCGTTTTTTATCATACTTAATAGTTTTTAACAAAATTGGTAAACACAGGACAATAGGATCATCTCTGTGTCTGTCTTTATCCGCCTCTGGTACAGGTTTATGTACAACATAACAGTTTAGTTAGGAGAGGTGCTTATTATTAATTATCAGGAATTTCCAGTTGGCTAGAAACTAGTCATTAAGGTATAGGTAGTGATTTCATGTCATAATAAAGGTATCTGTGACATCTAACCTTTTACGTAAATAACCTTTATAACATTATGAACCTCATCTTATCTTATAGCTTCTTATTACAGTATAAAATACTTTACTACCTGTTACATAAGACACGCTTGCATTAATTCATTAGTGTAGATCAGGGATCTCCAAACTTTTTTACCTGAGGGCCATATTGCGCCTCAGAATTTTCGCGCGGGCCATCTGGGGTTGCTGCTGTTAGGGCTGAACCTGGAGCCTGGCTCCCGCGGGCCGGATTGGACCGCTGTCGGCGGGCCGGATTGGAACGCTTCGCGGGCCGGATTTGGCCCGCGGGCCGGGGTTTGGAGAGCCCTGGTGTAGATGAATATTATATCATCATTCTCTCGGCTTTTTGCCACGGTTCTGTTTATTCTTATGTTTCAATGCTTGCTCAGCTTGCTCGCGCAATTTTTACCTATACTTAACTAAATGTTTGCTTAAAAAAAACAATAATTAAAAAAAAATAAGTATGCCTAAACTCATGGTATAATAATATACTCCGCCTGGTACTCTATTCCGAGATTCGCGTATGACCTAACTGACACGGGCCTACGTCATCATGCTGTTTACAGGTTCTCAAACTTTAAAATGTGGGAGAATTTTAACCAACGGTGAAAATTATTTTAACGGCATTAATTTTAAGTTATTCATGTAGAAACATAGTAAAATAAAACAAATCTAATGTATTCAATTAAACTTTATTTATCTATACAAGACAAACGTTTGAAAAACTAATTCACAGTTACACATTAATTACCAAGCTTACGACGTGAAAAGTTTGGAAAACACTGCGACTGCTGACACTGAGCGAGAAGGAAATAACAATTAACACGCGTTCGACAAGGATGACGGTCAGGGCATGAAGTTATCTAGATCCGAATTGTCAAATGTGACAGCGCTATCCTGTGTTGCCAGTAATGTAAACAGAATTACCCGAACGTCTGAAATTTCTTTCGTGAATCGGAAGATATTGCTAACGAATAATTAAAAATGACGTGTTATTGTAAAATTTAAGATAAAAAACATATAAATTAAAATTATAAAGAAATATTTTAACTTATTAACCATAGGTATAATGTACCCATGTAACATGTTATGTTGCAATAAAGTGGCAATGTTATTGTGACGTAGGCCCGTGTCACTCTGGGAATAGAAGACCATGTTTTATTAGACCATGGCCTAAACTTACAGCGCGCTAACAGATTTATATACATTTAATTCCTCATGTTGTGTCTTCTAAGGTCTAGGCCAGTTCGTTTAAATTAAGATTCACTGATTCATTAATAATGAGACTAAATTAAAATAAATTTACTACTTTTCACGATAACTTGATATAAATCAGTACCTATTTTATAGGTAGCCTACTGGTGAATATTATAATATTTTATAATGCTATAACCACTCATAACTCTTACAACTTACACCGAATATAATATAAAAGCGTCATAGAGTCAGACTCTATTACATTATTCTAAAATTCGCTATTAGAACACAATACTTTGATAAGAATAAAAGTATAAGTTTGTAGAATAAACTACCTTATGAAGCATACAGCAGCCGCAAACCGTAGAAATCATAAAACTATCCGCACTGCAATAGTATCGCCATTCCACAAAACAAACAATCGGCACAAGGCGTTATCTGCGTAAAATTCAAAAGCAATCACAGATAAGAAACGTTTGAGCAAACTTTTTTAATCGCGGCGCGAAACGCGACTTTCTTCTAGTAGACTAAGGCGGTGACTGAACATTGTGTATTTAGCCAAAGGCGTCGTACATGCACGGGACGGGACTAATTGTTTTAAAAATTAAAAAGTTAAAGGTCGCGTTCAATGTCGCAGCGAAGCGAACGCGTCCGCAGTCTACGCGCTGCCATGTAAACTGAACTGTCTTGTACAGTTGTTGACAGTTCTCGTTCCGTGATCAACTTCAGGAAATTAATCCGTTCTGTAAGTTTTATTCTCGATTTACAAGGCCATAATGACATCTGCAATCGACCCACCATAGACAATATTGAACACTGTTACAATCGATAAGAGTGAAATGAGGCAATAAAAAACTAGATTGTCTTTATTCACGTTATTTGTTCAGAGAAGGTGAGGCCTCTTCAGATCTTCTTGCAATCTAGTGCCATGACCACGACAATACACCAATTAAATAAAACGGCGCTAAATAAAGAACTGGCCGTTAACCTAAATTGCCGCTGGCTATTAGTGAGATTAAATTAAATGGATTAAAAAAACTCAGCGGAATCCAATTTCAAATTCGATGCGGCAAAAATAGAAGTTGCTCGCATCGTATTTGTTTTAGGTATAAGAACAAAACAAAAACTGTTAAGTTTTATTGTTATGTTCAGTATGTATGTACATACACTGAAAAAAAAACCTGGTACTGGTAACCAGAATCTGGTTAGCTGTACTATATTGTCTTGTTGTATATGTGACGACAGGACACTTTGTAAACATAACCAGACCATTCTTGTTAAATTAAATTTGTTAATTCTATGAAGTGTATAGTAGTGGGTATAAGACTTTTAGTAAACCCAACTAGCCGGTCTGTTAATGGTTACTAAATAATACAGTAACATATACGTTCCTGTCCTGTTGTTATAACAAGGTATTCAGTATATGTAACTGAACGATTTGTGCGGTGTACTGGTTTTATATTGTTCACGTTACCAGAACGCACTGTGCTAATGGGGCTTCTAAGCGAGCCATATGTTCACTGCAATATGTGGCCGGCAACTATTGGTGTCCTCTTACTCACATGTTAGAGAGGGACACTAATAGTTGCCGGCCACATATTGCAGTGAACATATGGCCCGTTTAGAAGTCCCTTCAGCACAGTGGGTTCTGGTTACGTGAACAATATATAACCAGTACACTGCTCTTCTAGTAAATACAGACAAGTTTTACACACTTATTTTTTTTTATTTTATTGATCAAATAAGTAACACAGCATTACAGTAAAACCAAGGCACTGTGACACTACAAAAGAAAAAAACATTTTGTCTCCACAAAGAAAACAATAGACACAAAAATGACATACAAATTAAACATTGGATTTGGGCGACAGCGTGGCTCCGTAGCGTCGTCTGACTCGGCGTAGGATTCGGCAGGTTGCCCCGGAACCGCCGAAACACCACACCCTTCGGCCAGAAGTCCGCGCTTGCGATGGTGTCCTGCAGAGGCCGCGGCACGCGCACTACAAATGAACTGAAGTGCACATAGTGACGCGACTGTAGCTGGTGCACCCTCAGCGTGTAGCCAGTCTTCCGGCGGACGTACTCCACCACCTCGTCGGCCCCGGCGGAGTAATGCAGGCGAGACACGTAGAGCGCCTTACTCGGTGTCGCAACTCGTAGGCCTCGTAATTCTGGAATTAACCGGCTCCGCAGTGCCACACAGAGTTTTACGAGGCGCCCTGCGCGCCTTGCGTTTCCTTTCCACCAGTTTGAATCCCTCCTTATCCACATCGGTGCGGGAGGACTTTTCCTTAATCGGAGCCCGCACATTTCACTGTGTCAGCAACACGCACTTATAGTATACACTTGTACTAGTTTACAATAAAATTATGGACAGGATCTACGTAAATAAAACATCGACCGGCCGGAACGTAAGACGCTGGCGTAATGGCTGCCGTTCTGTGAATTGCGCAATTCCTTTCTCCGCCCCCCGCCACCCGCGCATACACCGGGGTGTTGGCACAACTGTTTGATTCGTTCAGACTACAATGCATTATAGTAACCACAACATAATAACTTGTAACGTGTACACTCGTATCTTTATTTTTACATATCAATAGTTAGTGTTACGATGCATATATTAAACGAGACAAACGTTTAATATTTACAACACTTGCATCTTTACATATACAACGAAATTGTAAGCAGTACTAAATTGCATTTAACTAGAATTAAACAGTGATGTTTAAAAAACAAGTTTTACACGATACAACATTTTTTGTTATTACTACCGGATTTTAGTAGGTATAACTATATTTTTAATTACTATACGTTCTGGTAGTATTGTAGAAAATTATTTTTTTCGGTGTAGTTTGATTAGGTAGCTTAACATATTGAGCTACAACATATCGGGCTTACGCAAGCTAAACAAGACAAATTAGACGAGCAAACTAATCTAATCACAGCGCTAATCAAGAGTGCACTGAATTGGAAACCTTCACTCGCACGTTTTTTACACACTATAGACGTATCTTTTGCAAGCTCGCATCTTACAACACACTTGAAAAATAATCCAATATCAAACTAGTTAGAGTACCAGTCAGAATGAGCGTTAATTGGGATATGTGTGTGGAATACTCGAGTAGATATTGGTAGAGATCGAGTAAAGTTATTAATAACTGACTTGTAATGTATGCAGTAATGTGTGGCAGTAATCGCCATGCAGAAGTCTTGTAATACAACTTTCAACCAGAGCCATGAATATACATAAACATGCTGATAGAGTCAACCTTTAGATGGGGAAAATGTTTACCTTCTGATGTAATTTAAATATTTTAAAGTCATTAAGTTGCCATCTCTGCTTTGTCGTGAGAATATTGATAACTTATTGCCAAAATTGACAGCCATTTGCATTTTCACTCCAGGCTAGTTAAGTGCTCTATGTGACTGATTTATCCAAGCAGTATTTGAGGCACAGAAAATAGCGCGGTAGCATGGGCCGTGTATCTGTGGGTCGAAATATTAGGGAGTTACTGTGCTTGTACTATAAGTACATTTAAATTTTATGTTTTATCAAGTGGTAGGAGGCTATAACGTGAAGTGAAGTAAGACTCCCTCTCAATCATTTAATGACGAAACTCGACCGGTAATATCGATGCAAAATAGTATTAAAGTTCGCTGGAAGTCTCCGTGAGTTCTTGGTGGGAGTAGGAGGTAGGTACAGTTAGACATGCCGATAAGTATGACGAGTTCAGCCTCCCATAAACAAGCGATGGGTTACGCGTTTCCCATGGCTCGAGACAATGCGGTATCTGGAATGTCTCTCAGTTATTCCTACGTGCTAATAATCGCTTAAACACAGATAGGGGTATTAAGGTCGTGTACAATGCGATACTTCCACCTGAAGAGGGCCGGGACAAGATGGGAAATGAGTACCTAGCTAAAATTGATCCATAAGAATGAAGCTGAAAGTATTCATGAGGCATTTATTTGTGTGTTGAGCGCATCGCATACTTGATCCTGATCGAGTTATGGGTGTTTTCTCTATTATCTATTATTTGGGCCATATAGTTTCAGTGATATTTACTACGGAGAGTAAGGAAGACGAAAATCTAGGGACTATTGTTCAGTAATCGAGCATTATCCAACGCATAATGAAATAAAAATTGGTATGGGGCTGTCCATAAATTACGTCATCGATTTTTGACGATTTTTGACCCCCCCCCCCCCCCTATAATCATCCAAAAATCATGCTTCAAATGACCCCATTTCCTCCTACTTCATGCTACCGTCATCCGATGTCCAGACCCCCCCCCCCCCCCTAATTTGAAATGACGTAATTTATGAATAGCCCCTATGTAATAAAATTACTTACTCAAAAAAAATAAAAAAAATAGCGGCAGACAAAATATGGATTGAAATTTCGCTAATGCGACGCTGACTTTGTATGTAAATAAGATCGTCTGCTGCTGCTGCTTACAGGAACACTTTTAACTGACCTTTGGTAGACCTTATGTCCTTATAATAAGGTTTAGATTGGTCTGAAACTGTGATCACAATGGTACATCGTTCAACGTAAACTTTTTATCATCTTCATAGGTGGGATGTTGAATTATAATTACTTCATTAGAGCGCAGGATTCACACGTTCAGTTCTCATGTTTGAGTAATATTAATTTAATCCCGTTGCAGGCTGCAGTTAAAAGGCCGCTGGCCCAGTCATTTTACTATTATTTAGGATTTAAGAAACTTCATGAACATAACATTATGTGATTATATGAAACGAAAATATGATTTTCGATGTTCGCGGGAGTACCTCTGAACATCGAAAATCATATTTTCGTTATCTGCTTGTCTATTTGCTCTTGCGATTTGAGTGATACAGAGAGTACAGAGGCAGATTTTGATTTTAAATGTTCTCGGCAGAACCTTTGTTAGGCTAGAGTGTATAGAAGACCTACGTTTATTTCAGTACCTATTTTCCAGGGTAAAAAATTCTTCGCAAGGAACAGTTTCCTTGTTTGCATAAGTAGGTACAGGATTAAATAACTAACGTCTTACATCAGATAAAGTGCGGGGAAATTATTATGTGTTATTGCAATAGGTACGCCGTACGACTTACTCTACATAATTTTGCTGTGCAATACATTTTCAAATGACGCATGGTACAAATAAATTGAAGATAAAGCAATAATTATTGTCGATTCAAATAACAGCTTGTAATTTTATTCTAAGTGGACTACATCATTAAAATAATAACAACGCAGCATAGACTATGAGTTGGTATGTTAGGACATTTAGCTAGTACCTATTCCCAGAGAAAAACCTATATCTCATTGATTTGCGTGTATACAAATTTACAAAAGGCAAGTATGTTTTGGGTACTAATCTAACAATATTTGTTGCAAACGACTAAAAATAATGTGAATCATTTTACAAATGGTTATGAAGGTGATTTCGTTTTCGGGAAAATTCATTTCACATAACTGCAATAAGGATAAGGAGTCATAGGCTACTTATAACATAAATTATTTTCAAATACCGAAAACCAAGAGTAGAGTTAATCACGAGTATCACGACTTGAACGCGGAGGATATTCTAGTTCTAGATTTTAAATGCTGTGTATCACTTAGTGTCAATCACTAAACTCACGAATTACTATTTACGCACGTAATACTAAATAACGTAATGCATCCATTTCGATATTAGCTTCTAACAGCGACCTTTTCCGTGTGATCTATTTAGCATCCCCATATAAATTATCTACCCTTGCTTGAATCTCCTAAGATAAAAGTAGTGATTCGCGGGGTCATAATTCTTTACGTTGTCTTGTTTTTTGTCCCCAAAAAATGTGACGGAGTGGAACTTTTCGTATGAGATGAAATTTAGTTTTTACTTTTTTTCATATATAATATAATATAATAGCTATAGAAAGACATATAATAGCACTAAACTTTATTTATTTGATAAAATACAGCGTGATACAATATAAGCGTGTCAAATTGATCAGATACAAGATAACTACGAGAAGGACTTTCGGCAACATAAACTATTAACATATTATTATACTCATGCCAAAATGACATCTACTTATACCTATCAATATCATAGAGAGACGAGAGACAGAGACCGAGCTACTTTCGCATTAGTATAGGTTTCGCAACCATAGCTCACTTTACCGACTACTATCTCACGATCACGATCTTATAATTATTGTTCAAAAAAGCTATTTACTTATCCAATTCGTTGCCCATTGTGTGATGAGTAATACCTAATACACGATATTTCTGTCATATTCGCTTATAAACAATACAGTTTTTTAGGATAAAGTCGTCTTAATGTATTGAAAATCAGTTTACCACAGTCATAACTCATAGACAACTTAAAGCGTAGGTACCTACGATCAGACCCTGTATGTTACCAGACCATAATATATCTTTTCATCTAAATATCTGATTCTTTTGTGTAATATACCTATAATTGCTTACTAGGCTACAGAATTAATTTCATCAACTGATACTCATGAAACCGATCGTAACGTTTCTATACACCCATCTATCAATTGAGTAGAGTGACAGGCACAGAGTGTTCCAGTTATTGCGCCACGGACTTTGAGCTATCTGGGCCAGGCGGTCCAGACGTGTTGTGGCAATACACACGACTCTATAAACTCCTTTCGATAAGTCAAGGATGTGGAGTGTGCTTATCAGCCGATTTTAGGACATTTATCGGAGTAAAACTTTGAACTACTGGGCAAACAGAAACTTTCAATCAAAGCCGTAAAGCTTATACAAATTCTATTTGATTTTGTCAATTGCCAGTTCGAATTTAACAACTATTACAAATTTTATAAAAGGATTTTCTAAACCACGGTCCACGAGCTTTTTAATTTTGGCCCGCGTAAAGTTTTATACCATAACATCAAAGAATATTTAGCCTTGTTTGAAAAGCCCTATATACCACATTCGAATATTCATTACTACTGCAATACTGCAATGTATGAACCTATGAACACAAAATGGCGCAGTTTAAATGGCTTTATTGTCATTCCCAGGACTCCCCTTCTAGCCTTTATTATTTTAACCATAACTTAACATTAATTACTACTCTAGCTCGAATGTCTGAAATCTAGATAGTAAACTACATTTGCAGTCAATTAATCATAGAACTAATTAACAATATTGTCAAGCGCGGGTGGTCTGCATATGAATAATGATATTAATGATTTAGTTGCGACAAAGCTAACAATGCAATTGTTTATTGATTCCATCGCATGCATGGCATTAATGTCATTACGTAAGGTTTCCACGTTACAATTATGCAATTTGTTTCATGTCGTGTAATCTTCTTTGATGTACCTACTGGGACGTATAGGACTCGGAATTACCTTTGAATTCGTATTCTTGGTGTGAAATCTAGAACACAAGAAGGCAGAACATGACGTTTACGAAGTGACGGCTTTAAAGCATCGACGGCAGATGACGGCGGAATGGAATGTCGCTCAATTTCAAGCAGCCCGAATAGGAAAACGCTTCTGCATGAGAGTTCAATCTGACAGACGATAATAAATCTACTAAATACCACCCCTAGTCCTAAGTAACTATGTAACTGAACTGATGAACTATGCCGACATCAAAATAAATAGTGTCAAGAAGTTGCGTTTCCTTGTCTTTGATCCATCAAGCAGGCACCACAAAAAGTAGCCTACCTCGCATTTGTAATCGGAGAAGTAGCCATATATAATCAAATGCAAGTTTCCATACAATGTGTCATTTGCATTATATATCTAAACATTATTTAAAAAGAAAAATTTAATGTACAAAAGGCGAACAATGTTTTTTTTACTATGGAGCAGCAGTAAAAATCACGCAATCAAACATATAAAATATAATATACTAGCGACCCGCCCCGGCTTCGCACGGGTTACAAAAAACCTTAACAAATTATACACCTAAATAAACCTTCCTCAAGAATCACTCTATCAAGAGGGGAAACTGCATGAAAATCCGTTCAGTATTTTTTGAGTTTATCGCGAACATATATACACACAAACAAACAGACGCGGCGGAGGACTTTGTTTTATAAGATGTAGTGATTCTCATACATCTCATACATGTTTGATTACGTTATGTATTAGTGAATTGCAGTCCCACTGACAAGTTTCACCCTGACATTGAGCCGCTAACGAAGTGTGAAAACTAACAAAGCGGAGTTGTAGGTCAGTCAATTGTCTTATTTTATCTGTTACGCCTATCTCGCTTCCTTAAGCACTTGCTTAGTGTTCATCTCGTGTATCTAACGTTTTTCTCACAGAAGGAGCATTCCATGAAATTTATCTACGGTTGTCCCGTGCAAACGGGAATTTTCTGAAGATTTGCAGATATAGGAGTTTCTTTTTCTGTAACTAATGGTTAAATATGACCACAAAAATAATTATCGGCCTTAAGCGTTGAAAAAAGTTCTAATACACGAAAGAAAATGCGTTTGTACACTTTGTACCTACGGGACAGAGCGTGAAATGCCTCAGGTGGGGATGTCCGAGCTGGATTCAGTGTTGTTTCTTGTAATGTACAGTCGCCATGAGTTATATAGAAGCAGATGTAATAAAGTTTTGAAAAGATGTGTCCCGCCGAGTTTGTTGCCGGTCCCGTATTGTGATACCCTCCTCCAATTGAGGGGGGATTTAAATCTTCTCGAGGCTGATGTGTACGGTTGGAGCCGGTATAGCTTTATTTTGACGTTCATAAGCGCATTGTAATATGCCTACTTGAATAAAGTATTTTTTATCTTTATCAGCCAACGTGCTCAGAAAAATATCTGAACACTCCTCTATTGTCAAGACGTTTGAGTGCGTGTGTTCAGATATTTTTGAGCACCTCAGCCGCTCCGATATATCTTAGATGTTCGAGTAATCTACAGAATCTAGAGATGTAATCTACAGAATAAAGATATTAAAGATACATATTTAGATTTTTCAATTCGACTCTATGATTTATTAATTATGGGCTCCGTTATTTTTTTTAAGTACCCACTCGTACCTAGTTGTATAGATGCACGTATTCGTTTAGGTACTGTACGTATATTTATTTTTATTGTAACATTAATTTTGTAGCAGTTAAACTACTTACCTAAGTATTGCTTATTCCAAACTCAAGGGAAGACCAGGAGGTTAACTTAGCAATTTTATCGAAACTACTGTATCAACGGATCAACGCCCACGTAAAGAAGTCTAGCGAAAGTCACAGGCAATGCTACCAGGTACTCGTACCACCTGAATCTATAACCAGCCTAAAGACAATAAAGCAGGCGGGCCCACGTGCATTGTTAACTATCGCCTTGATTGTGTCGCCTCTACAAGGTTACTTCATTCACCGATAAATGCTCTAAGGTGCGTTACTCACGAAGCACGATTAGTTCATGTTAATAATTAGTATAAGTACTTAATATTCATATAAGTAAAGTCATATGGGGTAAGAGAAAGAGTATGTGGTTTCCCTACAAGTGTTTGTCTTGCCCCAGTCCCAGTTCTTAGCCCATCTGACTGATATGTTTAGCCATCCGTGTCTGCAGTAGGCTTACCAAAGGAGGGTTGCGACACGGGCAGTCTATTTATTTCGAAATGAAACACATTCTGGTATGCAATTAAATTATTTTTCACCACACCAGATCGGAGAGACTCTCTTTGCCTTAGTAGCCTGATTGAGTTGACTTTTAAGTGATGATTTTGAATGATCAATATTGAATTTTTCGATCTCGGGTATCAATGTTACAATACGAGGAAATAAACAACTACTTTGCCCCCTTGTAAAACAATTATTACTGTAAATACTCAAAAGCCAAACTACAATAAATAATTTACGTTATCCTAAAAATTATAAAAAATTAAGAGAAGACAAGTCAATTTACTTTTACTTAAGACGAAAGTAGTTTTCCCTCGAGCAAACATACTGAGTGTTGATAATGTACATATGCGGTTAACCTCTCATTAGAAAAGGGCAAGCCTTTAACGATTTAGCCAAGTTGTCTTAAGTATCTTATATATGGATTATTAATCTTTAAAAAAATATGGAAAACAAGCTAACTTTATTAAGTACTAGCGACCCGCCCCGCCGGCTTCGCACGGGTTGACAAATTATACACACCTAAACCTTCCTCAAGAATCACTCTATTGATAGGTGAAAACCGTATGAAAATTCGTTCAGTAGTTTTTGAGTTTATCGCGAACAAACATACAAACAGACAGACGCGGCGGGGGACTTTGTTTTATAAGGTGTAGTGATAGCGTTTTCGACGGCGATTTTTAATGTCTTCAAATTTAATGACAAGACTATGACGTCATGACACTTATTTATCGTCACGTCACGGCATAACATTAATGACACTTTGACATTTCATATTATATTATAGCCGACTTGTTTCGTCGTGTTAAGTCCGCTTATTACAAGTACCTACAAAAACAATCTAACTTCTATATATCTGCGTTTTCCAAGCGACCCTTCAGTTTTTAAAATATATTTAATATAGAGCGACAAACATACAATACAAACATTCAGAGGCATATTCACTTTTTAGACGACAAAAAATATAGTACCTATTTAATTATACCCGCTATTGAATGGTATAAAAATTAAAACAAGAGCTTCCGTGCTAAAAGTGACATTGCCAAATATGGTAGAAAAACAGCCACTGCAACTACTGCAAGTAGTACATAGTTTACCTTGTGTATAATTGTATATCATGTAGAAAGTACTCGGCTTGCAACAACTAAGGTTGCAATTACTATGCCATAGTAATACGAGTTAAATAATTGGGACACAGTTAGGTAAGTACATAGACTATGGGTAAGTAAACATATTTTTTAGTTTTAATATTTTTATATTTGACAGTATTCCGGTTACGTCATTGTCCCAAGTGTTTTAATGTTTATTTTTCACTTCACCAACTGTTATTTATTTAAAAATGTCGAATAGGCCCCTGGCATATGCTAGGGGCGAAACTGTTGCGTGTATGTAAATTTGTTTGCAAGATAGAATGAATATCAATCTTCGCTCTGATATATATGAATTTTAATGGGATGTCAATTGTCAACTGCAATGAGATATCCTCTTGGTACATTACGCAAGTTAGAACTGTCTGTCTTACTTCCAATGTAGTCGTGCAATCAGTTGCCATGCAATCACAGGAAAAGCATCTAATGCCTCCATTATTCTCCTTATTTATACTTATTATCTTTTTTTCAACAGTACAACATATGATCATTAAATTTGGTGGAACTATAGAACAAATTGGTAAAATTATTTAGTATTTTTTTTTGGATTAGAACTTACGAGACCGACCTCTAAACGCTTTTGAACTTACTTTTAAGGATGACTCACGCTAGACCGGGCCGGGGCCGGGTCGGAGCTTCCAGCTCTTCGTTTTCTATGGAAAGTACTACGTGATCACCGATCAGCCGTCATAGAAAATGACATGTCGGCAGCCTCGGTCCGGGCACGGCCCGGTCTAGCGTGAGTCATCCTTTACCCGGTTGCAGAGTACCTATACCAAGTAAGGTAATCGGTTTTTAACCGAAACCGCGGTTATTTCCATACAAAGAATAACCGATTTGCATTCCCTAATACCAAGGTACCAAGAATTTATTTGAGTTGTGTATAAAAGTGAAATGTTACACAATGTATCAGATCAGATATCAGAGAAAGTAGAAAAAATATACATTTACAGATGTACTAGTGACATGAATGTCAAAATGAAAGTTAAAAGAGATGAGACTGAAGATAGCCATATCTATAATTACGGTCGCTTAAGATAGTTTAGCCAAAAAGAGGCGACGACAATGAAAGAAACAGTAAAATACAAATTTATTTAATTTATCCTGACGATGAAACAATTTAGATAACGTAACTTTACACAGTTTGGATGCTCTAAATCTTGAACTACTTAAAGCTTTTCGGTGAAATAACACATTGCGAGGAAATCTGCATAATTATGTATGTCGTCGAAATCTATTTTAATATCGTCGTGAATGGAAGCACCTCACGATTAGAACTGCAAGGACTTGGCTTACCTGGGTCTCCGCGGGTCTACCGCCACGTTTGACGTATGGGATGGACAAAGGACGACTCACGTTAGACCGGGCCGTGGCCGGGCCGGAGCTTCCGCTATGACATGACAGGCGATCACGTGATGCTTTCCATAGAAAACGATGCACCGGAAGCTCCGACCCGGACACGGCCCGGTATTAAATTCTTAATTGGTTCTCCTATATTAGGTATAATACCTATACAGTACAGTATATCACCATGTTTCTTTATGCGTTTCCCTGAAAACATAGGTTCTAATTACCAAACGCACTAGATTTCAACCAAATAAGGACTAATAAGACAAACTGTTTTTCATTTTAATTAGTTTAATCACACTTTTAACAAGCTACGGGCTATTAGTATGGATATTTACTTCCAATAAGGCAGGTGATAATTTGTTGCACTCATTATTAGACATGAATATGGACTAGCCAGATTAATGTGACCTTATATTTACATATTCGAGATCTAGATACGTGTTAAGAGGAAAAGGGACGGCCGCTGCTCCATACAAACGTAGTCCCCATTTTCCTCTCTGGATATTGACATTATGGAAAATATTTTTACATAATTTGATGTATACTAACCATAGCTATGACCCTACGTTTGGTTTTGTTAAATTTTTTGATTATTGTAAAAATTGGTAGCGAAACACAGATTTCATACTTTTTAAATGCTCCCCAACTCATATATTAATTAAAAATTCGAATAAATCTACGTAGGGGCATAGCTGTGGTTGTTATACAACTATTTAGGTCAAAATATTTTCAATAATGTTAATATCCAGAGTGGAAAATGAGGACTACGTTTGTATGAAAAGGCTATTTCACGCGGGTCCTCCACTTTCATCTTAAGTATCAGTAGGTACATAATTAATGAGTCCATTAGTAACCTGTTCTGGCCGGTTTCAGGTTTTGTTATGGTCATGAATGTCACGATGTTGAGCTTGTAGGGTATAAATGGTATAATTTCATGCACAAGAACCTTAAGTTGGTCTAATTAATCTCAATAAGTTAAAGTATACACTCCGAATGTATTGAGATTAACTAACCAGGCCAAATACCGGTTCTTTCAGGATTCAACCGTGAATGCACTAAACGTAAGCACATACCCGGTGGCTAAAGAATAACTGCATTCCCGTTGCCAGGGAGGTTTTGGGATTATACTGAGCAACTTTTACTATGGGATCAACCCCGAAATCGCGAAAAATAAATTTGGCTGTTTCATACATTTTGGCTGGTTCATTTTCTATGGGAGGATACATTTTTTTTTTCGTATAACTCTGGCAAACTCACTTTGTCCGTAGAAAAAGGAGCGTAATTCAAGTTTCTTCTGTAATTTTTTAAATTTGCCGCCTTTTTCTACTGACGGAGAAGGCTTGCCAAACTATAATTTGCCCTGTGATGTATGATGTTGTTTGTGAATCAACTTTTTTCGTTTTTCAGTCCGTCAGATGGCCTTCGCGAGCTTCACAAGCAGCAGCGAGGTGCAGTGCAAAACAGAGAGTAAATGTAACGCAATGATACCTATGTAACGACACTCAAAAGACTACCAGGCCAGTTCGAACATACACTGACATCAAAATTATATCTAAACGATGTCATTTTGTCATCATGCAATTCGCTCGTACTGGTCCGTACTTATAAGGCGCGAGCGAGACGCAGGATATCTAAATGACATCATTCTGATGTCAATGCACGAGTACCTACGTTCGAATTGGCCTGTATCGGTTATCGAGTCATTCAAAAGATTATAACCGGTTCCCGCTTCAGCACAAGGACGATAATCCTGTGACACCAGTGCAGACTGTCTTAGTATGCGAGCCGATTTGTAGGAAATAACGGAACAGTTGTCACTCAAGTTACACCTACGCAACTGTCGATATTGTGTATTTATTAATTTAGAATTTGGATATATGTATTTACGATATTATACTTTAAAATTTAAATAGAGCCCGCCTAAGTCAAGTCTATAAAGCCCAAAAAAGATGCATAAGATCAATATGTGGCTTAAAAACACTTGATAGGCTGCGCCCCACATTTCAAAAGTTTAAAATTGCTTACTCTACCTTCGCTCTTTATCTATGATATTGCTGTCTTTGTTAAAACAAATCCCACGCTTTTTAAAAAAGCAACGCATTCACGAAATAAAAGAATAGTACAAATGGATTTTTATACCGATCCGCTAATACTGCCCTTAAATTAAAGAGTGTGATTTGTTTGGGAAGCAAAATTTATAATAAACTACCTGACACAATTAGAAATAAGGATACCAGTGAATTCAAACGTGCATTGATGACATTCTTAACAGATAAATGCTACTATTGTCTCTCGGATTATTTGAATATTAATTTTTTCTCATTTTGACTTATGTATTCTTATTTACTATATAAATTTAAACTTTGACATCCATTTTAATTCCTTGATATTGATTTCTATTCATAGTTACTGTTACTGCACATTCATGTAATTTAGATTTAAGGCAACCTATCTTGGAGTGATTTTAATCTTAAACATACAACAATATGCTTGAGATTGAAATCATTTCTACATATGTACATATGTTTTTTGCATGCCTGTTGGTCAAATATAGCGACACCACCTGTTGTAAGATTACCATCACTGTATGTACTACCTATATTTGCAAATAAAACATTTTGAATTTGAACAAGTTATTTTGATTTGATGACTCCTCACTTCTGTTCAAGTCAGTGTAACTTGAACAGAAGTGAGGAGTCATTATAAACATCATATTTTAATAGAAATTAGACATTAATGATGATTGCCACACTTTGTCAATGCAAATTATTGTGAAAATTATTGTTAGTATTACGAAATTAATTAGTTGATATTGTCTATTCATATATAATGTCGCTTACCCTCTCAGGGTTCCGGTTGAGACTGTGCTTAGCTTTAAGCTATAAATAAGCATCAATGTACACATAAAACGCAATAAAATATTTGACTTGACTTGACTCTACCGGGATGATGTTCTAAAAACATTATCTTGTATGGCGGCAATATTGTGCCAAATATCTAAAGTATCTAAACGGGCTAGTCTGTATCTTTAGGTATTTAAATAAAAGTAAACAATCAATTTGTACATTTTCGGGTAGCTATAACATTTATTGGTTAACCGACCAAATACAAAACCGCCTGATTTGGAGTTGACTGTGAAGCATATTTTAATTGAGTGTTTAGCATATAAGAAAGAAAAAGAAATCTGTAAGTTACCTAAGACCTTAAATGATTGTTTAAATGACGGATATTTACATGTACTTAGATTCTTAAAATTAATTGATATATATAAAAAATTGTAAATTTCTTGTGGTCGCTAATGACCTTTGTTGTTAAAAAGTGACAAAAAAAAAAAAAAAAAAAAAAAAAATCCGTCACACGCTCAAGGCCACGCGCTATATGCCTACCGCTCGGCGTATCATCGATGATACAACCGACAGAGGGCCGCCGAACGCCGCTGAGCGGCGCTCGCACCGCATTGCACCGCGCGTTTCCCGCACTTATACTTCGAAATGTCGAAACCACGTAATTATTGTGCAGTAGATGGGTGTAAAAGTCAAAAAAACAAAGGAAAAAGCCTATAATAAAGATTCATCTTTTTATGGCGGGCTAAAGGTCCCACCTGAAACGTTTAATAATTATATTGAAGGGTTAGAAAAAGTATTTTTAAATAATTTTGACGACGTAATAATTAATCGGCCAGGTAGCACCGTATTACAACTTTTAAAAACCGTTGATTTTCCGTTGCTTTGCTCCTGAGTATTTATTAAAATTATTTACGCGATTTAGGATATTTTCAGCTATAAAATTTAATAACAGAGAATTCCGAGAAGGGAAAAAATTATAAATCATTATATTAAAACTAAAACATATTTGATTCGCAACATTCGTTTTATTTTATTACAATAATCATCATAGGTAGAGTAAGTAGCTACAACCCTAGCGCATTCTTACGATGACGCGTTGGCACGTGACTCGCACGGCGGGCAACACAGTCTCGACTCTTTGTGCGCGTACTTATGGTACATTTCTTCTTGTCCTGAGCAGCAGGTATTATTATTAAGGTTTTGTAGGCTATTATAGCGTAGGTATTTTTGCTTTTGTTTAGGAATGAAGTATCTGTTACGTAGTAACTATTTATTAATCCGTGGTTTGGATATCAAACAACCTTCCATGGCCCAGCTATCCTAACGTTCACAAGCTTAAACACAAGTACGAGAAGGCATCAAAGAAACATAAGTATTTCAATATCTTTCCTGCGGTTAATGGTTATTGACACAATGTGCTAGATATGTTTGCGGCGATAGTGTCCCAAATTTTCCAATATTGTAGTGGTACGTGATTGACGGTTGGCTGCGGCCTCATCGTAGATTCAGGGCACAGGCAGGGCCGCGGGCTATCGCTTACGACGGATATTGCAATACTAATTGCGGTTCTGACGACAATAATATAAACAGAGCTAGTGAGTCAGGGAGATAAACGTTTGCTTAAATTAGTTAAGTGTATTATTATTAGTAAACAAATAAAACTTTAATCTATTTTTTTTCTGTTTTATACTTTTGAAAACTTAAAACTTTTGAGGATTATTGTAATCAGAATTTAACCGAGCTAATACGCATTTCAAGTTCTGTACCATTTTTTTTTATAAAAAAACTGGATTATACTAGGTACATTACATATCTTACTTTATCTGAGAAGCATTCTGATTGATTATTAAAGATTTGTAGTCTTTTTCTCTTATACATACATAAAAGTAAAAAAAAAACCGGGCAAGTGCGAGTCGGACTCGCACACGAAGGGTTCCGTACCATTATCTATAAAAACGGTCACCCATCCAAGTACTGACCCCGCCTAGGGTTGCCAGATGGTCGGGATTTGGCGGGATTCTCCCGATTTTTAGCAGGTGTTCCCGATTCCCGACAAAGTGTAAACTGTCCCGAAAAACAGCTTCACGTTATAAAACAATAATTTCAAGTTCCGAACTGTCGTCGAGCGAGCGAGCTGACGTAGTGCCAATAATGTAAAATATCGTTGTTTTTAATACAATTACTTTAATTTGAATGTATTTTTTTTAGAGATGCCCCGAATAGTGAATTTGGCCGAATACCGAATATTCGGCCCCTCTCTCGGCCGAATACCGAATATTCGGCATGACATGCGAACATTTTGAGTCACAATTATTATGCAAACTGTTCGCCATCAAAGCACTACGTTTGCTAAGATATATTTTTATGTTGAACAGAATTAATGAATGTATATTAGTCAATCAAATCAGACCCATGATAAAAATAAAATATTTTGTAATCAATAAATGCTCAAAAACGTGCCTTCGTATTTAACTACTTTCCAAGAATACATTTTAAATATTAAATATACCTAGTTTTTGGTTATTTTTTTGTAATTTTTCTTTTTAGGTACATGCAACAGATATTCGGTATTCCGCCGAATAGTAGGCAACATTCGTCCGAATACCGAATATTGGGCAAAGTGTCCGAATAGGCCGAATACCGAATAGTTGCCGAATCATGGCATCGTGGCAATCGTGGCATCTCTAATTTTTTTTTTCCCGACTTAAGTCCCAAAATCCCGAAAAAATCATATTGTTTCCCGATAATAGCGCCTTTCGATCTGGCAACCCTAACCCCGCCCGACGTTGCTTAACTTCGGGCAAAAATCACGTTTGTTGTATGGGCATGTATGGGAGCCCCACTTAAATCTTTATTTTATTCTGTTTTTAGTATTTGTTGTTATAGCGGCAACAGAAATACATCATCTGTGAAAATTTTAGCTGTCTAATAGCTATCACAGATCACGAGATACAGCCTGGTGACAGACGGACGGACGGACGGACGGACTGCGGAGTCTTAGTAATAGGGTTCCGTTTTACCCTTTGGGTACGGAACCCTAAAAATCAACATTCCATAATACACATCATACCTATAAGGGCTATAAGTAAAGACAAAATGCACATTAAAACTCGCAAAAACACGTTTTTAATACTTTCTGGTATCGAAGAAAGCCTTTTGAACGTATATTATTTGTATTTTATTCCACCCAAGGCTCAAAGATCAACACCCGTTAATACGCAACGGATTATATCGGCATCGGCACCATATAAGTAAAGACAAGACATAAAGTCATAAGTTAGTAAAGGAAGGGAGCGCGGGTGCAATGTCCTGCCGCTGGGTGTCGGTATACTGGACTGCATACTTAATGCGTTCCCCTACTACGGTGGCTGTATCTGTACACTACACCGTCAGTATGCGATCATTATTGATGTGTCGATATTGTCAATATACCCGGATAAGTAAAAGAGCGAGCTACAGAGACCTACACTAATACAGTATAGAACAATGATCAAGTATGAGAGATGTGTCGTTGTTCCCAATAGGGCTTGCATTCCGGAATTCCGGAATTTCGAAATTCCGGAATCTCGGACAAATTTTCCGATATTACAATTCCGGAATCGAGACCAGTGAATATCGAAAATTCCGGAATTGGATTTAAGTACTTTTATTAGATTTACTATTGAAAAGTGCCAAGAAACTACACTATACTGGTGTTATTAGCCGTGGCTGACATAAGTCTGAAGTCTAACAGCATGCATTAACATGCCTCATTAACTTTATTAACCATCGAATTTTTACTTTTCATACCTACTTGCTAAAGCAAAGCCATACATTTACTTGTCCAGAATCCTACCTATGGGAAACCTTTGAATTTTAAATTTATAAATATTAGGATATTTTATTCTCAATTCAGAAAGAAATTTCCTCGAAATCATTTACTTGTCCAGAATCCTACCTATGGGAAACCTTTGAATTTTAAATTTATAAATATTAGGATATTTTATTCTCAATTCAGAAAGAAATTTCCTCAATGAAAGATTTCGGATTCTGTAGTGTAGCAGCAGCAGCAGCACATTATTTATATTCTGAAGCGCTAATGAAATCATTTAGCCCATTTGGTTTAATTTCAATAAGGCTTGCGTTTTGGGCACTAGTCGGCAATGCATAAAGGTAATAGGTATAAGTAGCTGAATAGGTAGTTACTTTAATACATTAAAAACAACCTTAACTCAGGAACAAATAATCGTTATACCTTAACACAATAAATGCCCTTACCGAGATCGGAACCCCATCAGGACCTTCTTCTTCGGAAACAGAGCCACTACGTAGTCTACGAGGCCGTTACATTTAGAGATTATACTAGCAAAAAGCAGAGCTTTGTAAGGGCTCGCGGATGTTTTCTACCTATAGAGTTATAATTACTAAGGTAGTTTTTAATAAGAGATTCATCTTAAAAAACCGGACAAGTGCGAGTCGGACTCGCCCGCCGAGGGTCCCGTACAAATTTAACGTATTTATTAATTTATTTACAAAAAAATAGTTTTCAAATATTTTCCCAGTACTTGTAGTGACGATATTACTTGCCAAATTTCATAGTTCTAGAAATTCTAGATCAACGGGAATTACCATACTCTAGGGGGCCCACAGATTACCAGTTCGCCAGACGATATCAGCCTGTCAGTTGTTCGGAGCTGTCAAATTTTGCGTTTTTTTAACTGACCGGTTGATATCGTCCGGCGAAGTGCTAATCAGTGGGCCCCTTTATAGGTACATTTTGATTCCTTTGAGAGTTTCGAAATATACATTTTTTGCGGCATAAACGGCCGTATCTTTTTTCCGATAACTTAGAAGTTTACATTTTTCACAGCTTTTACGACCTAAGTTATGCTTTTAATTTCAACTCGATACATCTACGCGTTCCCGAGATAAAAGGTCTTAGTAGACAGACGTACGGACAACAAAAGTGATCCGTTTTTTTTTCCTTTTGAGGTACGGAACTCTAAAAATTTATATGATATGATATAAGGGCTTCTATAAATAATTAATACCCCAAATCATTCTGTATTATATTATATCAAGAGTGTTTGTATTATATTATATCAATAGGTACTTATATTAAATCCCTCATGCGAATATATTCTTGTTTCCTACATTTCAATACATGAGTGTTTAACATTACATAGGTTTAATCTATTATAAGGGAACCAAAACCATCTATATCTTGATGTATCCAAAACTTCTCATATTTTTATACCGTTTAGTACAACTTTTATGTCTACCGTTCTCCAATTCTCCCTCAATTGCTCAAAGGTTAACTGGAAGAGATCCCTGAAAGGGATACGTTCGCCTTTGTACTATAAAACTTTGTGTGTTTTTCATGTCTTATGTTTCTTTTTGTACAATAAAGTGTTTTACTACTACTATTACTACTACTACTACTATATCTCATTAAAATGTTAAAATGGCCTAACGTGTTGGCTTAAACTCCGAGCAAGCCTTACAAATGTCCGGAGCACCTATAGCTTCTTGACCGGTAGACATGAATATGGGCGTAGCGATGTGACAACCCCATCGCTTGCTGTCATCAGTCAACGCAGGGCAGCTTGTGGAGAGCTGTTGGGAAGAAACATTCCCACGGCTCCTGGGAAGTAGGAAGTTCTGCCACCCGATAGAAGGGTGGATAAAAAGGGCCCTCTGCCTCTGTCTTGCTTTAGCCGGTCGTCCAGAGTGGAAAGCGACATCGATTTTGACATTTGAAACGATAAGGCAGTAATGTCGCGCTGCAATACTGCTGCTGACAGCAGTATTACTGCCGACTACATTTTTGCCTCGAATGTCAAAAACCCTGGCAGCGAAATCGATTTTGGCATTTGAAACAGTAAGACAGTAATATCGCGCTGCAATACTGCTGCCGACTGCGATATTACTGCCGACTGCATTACTACCGCAAATGTCAAAAACCCTGGCAGCGACATCAATTTTGGCATTTGAAACAGTAAGGCAGTACTATCGCGCTGCAATACTGCTGCCAACAGCGATATTACTGCCGATTGCATTACTACCGCAAATATCAAAAATCCTGGCAGCGATATCGATTTTGACATTTGCGCGCTACAATACTGCTGCTGACTGCAATATTACTGCCGACTACATTATTGCCTGGAATGTCAAAAACCCTGTCAGCGAAATCGATTTTGGCATTTGAAACAGTAAGACAGTAATATCGCGCTGCAATACTGCTGCTGACTGCGATATTACTGCCAACAGCAATACTGCCGCAATTTCGAAATCAATCACGTGTGATTTTAACCGCCATACGCCATAGTAGTAAAAACGATTATCGATTCAATCAAAAATATATACGTACACGTATTAAATTTCACCCATAATTAATTATGATTACCTACTAATAGGGTATTTGACTGTACTTAAGATAAATTATTTTACACCATGCAAGAAATAAAGCACCAGAAGATTAATAGAGAAACGTAGATAGCAGTTATTTTTAGTCACAATTTCTATTTTAATACCCGATAACAACTATAAAGAGTAGGTAATTTGCTTGTGACGTCACATGCTAGTGTTTCATATAAATTCGATAGTAGCAAATCGTTTTGACAGTTCGAAAACAGAAACTCATTTGACTAGTATAGTCAAATACCCAATTATATTGAGCCACAAAAACCCAGCGCATTTTAACGGAACAACCTTTAACCTTGTCACTACTAACGCCATCTGTTAGAAATATTCATAACTAACATTAGTCCAACAGATGGCGTTAGTAGTAATACACATTATTTACCCTTTTATTTATTTTTTATGTTTATATAATGATATTTTTATGCTTGATAACACATCTAGACATGAATATAAATTACTATGTTAAATCTCAAACCTAACAGTGCGATAGTTTTTCCGTAAAGTGTACCACAAGAATGCATAGATTGTCGAATAGTGATAGGGCTCGCTTCGCTCGCCCTAATAAAACTAGACATCAAATGGTTTACCAGCATTTGTAGTTTCCCCAAATACATATATACGCCGTATCATTGAAGTGAATAAAAGTGACCATAGATAATAAGGTGTTAAAATAAGAGGTGCAAAGACGGCACTAGCCGCACTACTCAATTTATTAATATTTTTCGATTAATAATACTTCAAATTAAATTCCACTAAAACAATACTTTCTTTAATAAACGTAAAGTATCAGAATTTCACATTTTTTGTTGATTTTTATTAAAAAATATGATTAACCCTAATTCCGGAACCAGTTCCGGAATTCCGGAATTGGGACCCAGTATCGAAAATCAGTTTTGGAATTGGAAACCGTCCGATATTGCAAGCCCTAGTTCCCAATGTTCAAAGATAAAAGAATAGGTAACCTGATAATCTCTCGCACGTCTATATTAAATATTTCATGAAGCCTTACACACTGACGAAAACCGGAAAGAAATGGAATGTCAGCAAATATTTTATGTAGGTCATGAGTCAAGGCCCTTCAGCATATGAGGGACACGACATATACAAGGGACGTTTTGTAGTGTGCCAAGCTGTCGACTCAATAGACGGATTAAATTGCTGAGCCACCCTAAGTCGTCCAATGTCATCTGTCTTTACGAGTACGAGTACACAACTACACACACACACCACAATATGGAAAATGAAAGCTTAAGTTACGGCATTATAATTTTAAAACAATTAGTTTACCCATAGCGTCACAATTTCGATCAAGCGATCTGTTGAGATAAAACGAACGAGGAAAAGACAACTAACATTAGTTAAGTCCGTGTGGACGCTACACGCCATGAGTAAAGTATGGATTGCCTGCCATAGTCATCGAGAATCACTATTCGATTTATATTGAACGTCTGCTGGAACCTTTACCAGAACCCCTACCACGCTTGCGCTTCTAGGTACAGATCGAAAAAAGTTTCTTAGATTGAACTGGACTGATTGCACAGGTCATTAACGCTAATGGAGTTGGAATGGGAAACTCACACGTGAAGTACTTAGGTTGAGGTTAGGTTCTAAGTATAGAGGTTTGTTATCGGCTGCAGGTTGTAGGTACAACGTGCTCTTTTCGTTTGGTGGGACTCGTATTTGTATCAATAGATAGTGTCTGTCTGTCTGGCTCATGTATTAGTGGAAGATCACGTTATAGAATGGTAATTTTCACTAGAAGAAGAGGACCACTTTATTGGCAAATTTCTGAACACAAACACTTTTACACTACAACTTTTGAACCGCGTCCGAGGTTACAGTTCTGCTAAAGGTCAAATGTTAACAGCCTGCTATCCAGACGTTGACGGGAATGCAGATTGGACGCAGCCGATGCAGCCAAGAAAACGACCCTCAAAACCGAAATGGCTGCAGACTGTAGTTAAACTTAAACTATTCCAGAACACCCAGTGCGTTCTGAAATAGCTTGAATTCGGAATAAGGATAGTATTGGTTCGTCTCGCGTCAGTTTAAACAAGTAGAGTGCGACGCACTTAAAAACCCATATTGATTGGATTTTTTTAATCCTGAATAATTATCCTATTCACCTGATGGTGAGATAAAGCCATTTTGTGGCATTATCTCGTATGTTTTGTTCCTTTTCTTGTGTGCATATGTTACGAGCAAAGTAAATCAAGTAACACATTGTGTAAGTTTGTCTGTCAGTTCTATCACATTCCTACGATTACTCCAGGTAAGCTTGTCTTAGTTCAGCTTTGTTTTAGAAATGAGCTTGTAATCTAACCTGTATTGCACACAGTATAAGTGCTTTGCTACTCCAACTAGAGTCTAGCTAGACCCTTGTAAGAAATCTCGCGTATCACTCTCCAAGCATCGGGTCTCGACCACATGACTATGTTTGGCGAAGAATTCACGTTAGTATGGCGCAGATGGGTAGCCAATTAACGTTCTGGTTTTTCCTGTCTTTTCTATGTTTTTATATATGGTTCCTTGTTGAGCTTATGGTGGCAGAGCTGAATATTATTTTAAAACAAAGCCATTGTAAATTTGCATTGCATTATAATTATCCTACTGTAACAATTATGTACAGCAAAATTCAAACTGTCACACACCTATTTCAAACTTGCAATTTTAACACAGAACACGGCTGCTTTTAACACAGAAGACCTACTTATCACAATTTCTTTTGGAATTCAAAGTTCCATGCGAGAAATGGATCCTGATATCCCTGATCCGATAGCTATTTATATCGTATCGATATTAGGCTAAAGAGAGGGGGGTCACCAAACATTGCGACCCAAGGGCCAAGACCCGCGGCAGTTCCGCTTCCTTTCGGGAGATCAGATTGGAAAAGTTCTCAGCGCCGTAGTTCGGACTTGGAGACCTGCTCTAAGCTAACGAATCCATCCTTATAACTGCGAGTACGCCCGGATTTTAGTTCAACAATCCCATCTTGATTTCTCCAGCCTGCTTAGCACGCAATTGAACAAAAAGGCTGAAGATGAAGACGTAAGATACAAGAGACAGTCTGCCGATTATGTCATGTAACGAATTCCCATGACCGATTAGTAAGAGATTAATTATGTTTACTGCCTAAACCTCTTATTTTGTTAATAGGGCCAACGTAAATGTTACTGTAATTCTTATAACATAAGGTGTTATTTTTAAAACTACAATGATGAGACACATTTGGCACGTTACCACACATCAATGATTTAACTTCTGATGTTGAGGTTGGCACCTTAAGATATCTTAGGCAAAAGAATGTTAAGGTGGGATCAGACGGTTCATTTTTTGTTCATTTTCTAGTTTCATTATTCATCTTTCACTCAAAGTGACACGTCTGAACACAAAATGAACCAAAAATTAAAAATGAATTCATTAGTGAAAGAATCCAACAATGTTGGATATTTTCATTCGGCATCTTTGACTCGCACTCCGAATGAACAAAAAATAAACAGTGTGAACACAGAAATGAACGTTCATTCGGATTTTGCATATTTTTAACGAATCCTGTGGGTATACTACCTACTATCTAGCTAGACAAAGATAACGTAAAAGCAATAAAATGCTGTTCAAGTGGAACGAACAAAGTAGGATATATGGTAATTCTAGGTACTCTGTATAAATATCCCAGAGTTCCAAAACAATCGCCAGTAGCAAGGTATCGCAGTACAATTTGGAGTTTTCGGCTAGGTATACTGTCTCTCATTAAAGTGTTTTCTTTCGCTGTTAACGGACCTATTACTAATAATAGAAGTTCTACAAAATAACTTTTCTCAAACATGCAATGAAATGTCGTCACACCGGGCGTTATATCATATCAGGCTTCGAAGTATCACGTTTAGGGCGGAGCAACTCCAGAGAACTGTAAAGGAATTTCATACAAAATTTAAGGCCTAGGCCGGGAAGTAATTTTTTTTTTAATTTCCATTTCACAGATATGTGTGACACACCATCGTGGCATTCAGCCATTAAAGTGATAACACACTATCGCACCGCTTTAAAAAAAACTATAGGCTTTATGGTTTATGGTACGATTTCTTTTTTTTTTAATCTTTATAGGGCTGTATCTCCTAAACCGTGCGTCGCAGCGCAAAAATAATAAAATGTTCGTTCCTCTGTAAGAAACCCTTAATTAATATTAAAAAAAAAAACACACAAAAAAGAAAAACAAATAACAAAAAAAAAAAACTTTATAATACTGTATCTCCTAAACCGTACGTCGTAGCGCAAAAATAATCAAATTCTCGTTCCCCTTTAGGAAACCCCTTGATAACATTTAAAAAAACACAAGAAAAGAAAAAAAAGAAAAAAAAAAGCAAAAAAAATATTTATAGGGCTGTATCTCCTAAACCATGCGTCGTAGCGCAAAAATAATAAAATGTTCGTCCCTCTGCAAGGAACCCTCAATTAATATTTAAAAAAAGCACAAAAAAGAAAAAAAAAAACAAAAAAAAACTTTATAATGCTGTATCTCCTAAACCGTACGTCGTAGCGCAAAAATAATCAAATTTTCGTTCCCCTTTAGTAAACCCTTTGATAACATTTAAAAAAACAAGAAAAGAAAAAAAAGAAAAAAAAAGCAAAAAAAAAATTATAGGGCTGTATCTCCTAAACCATGCGTCGTGGCGCAAAAATAATAAATGTTCGTTCCTCTGTAAGAAACCCCTAATTAATATTTAAAAAAAAAACTTAAAATAAAAGATAAAAAAAAACTAAAAATACTTTATAATGCTCTTAAACCGTGCGTCGTAGCGCAAAAATAATAAAATTTTCGTTCCCCTTATGAACCCCACGCACTGTCATTAGGACATATCACATTAGGACATGAAACAATCATCATCATCAATTTTTATTATTATTTCATTGCATGTTTAAGAAAAGCACTATACATACCTCGGCGTGAAAAGGGGTTGTCGGCCTCATAACTATCCGGCCTCACTACGTTCGGCCGTCTATATGCATTCGGCCGGCAACCCCTTACTTCCCAGCCTCTGTAGTAATGTACTAAGTATATTTAAGTCATCCGCAAATGATTGTAATTCGATTTCGGATCTTCATCGGCTAGTTCTCTCAGCAATGTATTCGAGGCTCCAAATCAATTTCTTCTTGCGATCCAAGGTCGCAGCCATTACCGACGACCAGGGCCGGATTAACCCTAAGTCAAAGTAGGCAACTGCCTAGGGGCCCCGCCTCGGCTAGGGGGCCCCGGCGGCTCAGCGCACACCAAATAAAATTTTGTTCCATAGGGTCAAAATTCATGAGTAATTTTTTTATTCTTATAATAATGAGTATGCTTTGTTATTGTTTTTTTTCGATCAATTCTTTAAATTAATGAAATACTGTAATAAAATTGAAGCAATACGTTACAGTTTACGGGGCGTATTCTGCGTACCTGTTGTAAAGTTGTAATAATAGGGGTTTTCAGGAAAAATGGTTCAGTTTTTTTCGAACTTTTGGGTTATTTCGACTCAGAATCACGAGGACTAGGTATTGATTAAAACAAAAAAAAAGAAAGAAGATGTAAGTGTCCCCAGTTTTTCATAGGAATGCTCATAGGAACGCAACGGCCGCAGCGTCAGAGTCGCTGCGTCAGTGTCGCAACGTTAACTGACGCAGATTCGCTTCCGAGCGGCGCGACTCCGGCGACAGTCGCAGTTGTTATTCCTTACGGTGCAGACGTGATGAACCGATTAATTATGAAAATATTATTAGAAGAAGAGGAGGATGACGATCTTTTGCTTCGTTACTTTTACTGTGGAGCGAAGCCTACCCAACTCAATTTTCAAAAGTAGAATAGGGTAAAGGCACTTATAGCATCTTGAAAAAAAAAAGCATTTAAACGAGAACGATGACAAATTCAGGAGCTTTAATATTCATTTTTTAGATATTCTAATTATTGACATAAGCTCAAAACCACGTGCGATCGCAGCGACTGCGCGACAGTGCTTGCGCAGACGTAGCACGGCCGCTATCGCCGAGCGATACTGACGCGGCGCCACTGTCGCTACGATAGTGACGCTGCGCTCGGAAGTAAGTTCATACATTTCCATACTGCATAATACTATCGCTCTGTCGCCGCGTCAGTGTCGCTGCGTTAGTGTCGCCGGAGCCGCTTTGCTCGGAAGTCTACCTTTAGCCTTTGGCCTCGCTGCGCAAAGCTCGGCCTGGTGTCGCTTTTTAATACAATGGACATTGGTTCGTGTCTGTACTCAACTATTTATCCTGAAGCCTGATGAAACACGGCTTTGACTTCGCATGAAAGCTCGCCTCACTGGGGAAGTTCGGACTTTTAGGCCCAGGTGAAAATCGGTACCCGGCCTTTTAACACGCTTTCACAATTTGCGATATTGTTAACAAAAAATTTCGCGCTCGCTGCGCTCGCGATTAAATTTGCTTCTTTAATTGACCCTGTATCTACATGTTAGCTTCACTGGTGAATTAATAGAATTAGACCAAGATAAGTCTGCAATGATTTTAATAGCATACGCAGTGCAAGTGTTTTAGTTATACGTCATAATTTCATAGAAGTTTTGACGTTTTGCGAGTGCTATCAAAATTGTTGCAGGCTTATCTTGGTCTAACTCTAGTACTTAATTTAAGTAATTTTAACATATGGGAATTCTGTATTATTAGGTTGATTCTATAGTCAGACCGTAAAAAGTCTGCAGCGATTTTGATAGCCCACGCAGTGCAAGTGTCATTTTAAACGTCAAACTTCTATGAAATTATGACGTATACATAACACTTACTCTGCGTGGGCTATCAAATCCGCTGCAGACTTTGTTTGGTGCTACTCTAATCATGTGGCTCGGCTTTTGGTCTTATGGTCGGACAATCGCTGTTCAGTCTCGCAAAATATGAACTATTGAGAAAATCTACTTTGCGGCACCAGTTGAGCTTAGCCTTTAGCCTCGCTTAAAATTTGCCATTAGAGGTAGATAATAGGCAAGTGACGCTGAAGCTCTCATCTTTGGTATTCCACTGGGAATTGGCCTTAAGCCGAAAGGGCTCTCCCCACACTTGACGCGACGCGGAATACGCAAAAACCAATAGAATAAAGCTTTATGTCCACGCAATACGAGCGAAAAAGACATCTTTCGATTTGGATCGGCTCGGCCGACGCCTGAAGATTGAAATTAAAAACGCAAACTTATTTCCCTGTACTGAAAATGCTGTGTGCAGAATTGACTGTAGGGGGCCCCGAGCCTCGCACTGCCTAGGGGCCCCGGCATGCTTAATCCGGCCCTGCCGACGACGCTTTCTTTGCATCTTGTTTGTTAAAATCTTTATTAAATGATCACAAATTAAACTTATACCAAGGTCCAAGATGCACAACTTCATTCGACGCCATAGTGAAAGAAAAGAAAAAATTAATAATCTTTCCAGCAGCCGTGTGAACGTGAAATGAAAGGAAAATGAAACATTCACTCGAGTGAACATTCATCCGAGTGAACCGTCTGATCCCACCTTTAGGGATGAATGTTGATGGACGGAGAGCGGATGGTAGACCCAAAAAACGATGGATGGATTGTGTAAAAGAGGATATGAGAAAGAAAGGGGTGAGTGCTGAGGTGAAGATAAAGGAAAATGGAAGAGAAAAACATCTTGTGCCGACCCCACATATCGTGGGATAAGGGCAGGAAGAAGTTTAAAGTTCCAAGATTGTCATAGTGTGAATAGTTATTTTTGAAGTAATGATTGAATTAAACTTCCTTGAAATATTACGCAATCAACACAAATTTTGTAATCCAATACGCATTGCAAGCAAGATTACACCACAAAAAGAAATGAAACAGCACATTTTAAATTAAAGTTCTCATGCCGTGTTAAGAGGTGTTTAACCCGAGTATTTTAAAAGGTTACTTAAAGGACATGATACGCGATTGCACTCGTTTACGACATACTTAACGAACACAATGTGTTTGGCATGATGTTTAAGTATTTGAGATTCTTAGGTTGGTACAGGACAGGTACCATACCACAATATGCAGTTTATTTACGGGTCAAGCGCCTAATAATTCTGCGAGTAGGTCAAATCTTTACTTAATAGATACAGTTAATTATGTTATCTCTCGAGAAACATGTCACGATCACTACACCTTATATAAAACAAATTCACCCGCCGCGTTTGTTATGTTCACCATAAACTCAAAAACTGATTTTCATGCGGTTTTCCTAGGGTGATCCTTGAGGAAGGTTTAGCTATATAATTTGTTAAGATTGTGAGTAAATTGGTTGAAATATGACGATTTTATGCTAATGATGTCCGAAAAAATCACCCGTGCGAAGCCGGGTCGGGCCGCTAGTGGGTACTAAGTAAAGAAAAAGCACACGGCTTTTATTTTTGTAAACAGAGTGTGCTAGTTATCGGCAAACACTATAGCATCCTGCCCTACCTCAACAAAACTTGATTGAGTAGCGTGAACACACATGATTACTGGCTGCGTTGCCATCCGTCGGGTTTCGCTGGATTTGTCCTAGTTTGGAACTTTAGGGTCCGTCCGGAATACGGCCAGGTTTTTAAATGTTATAACATTTTTTTAATAAAAATATTTTCTACGTTATCAGTCTGGCGTTGGCTAGGTATGAGGAAGTGATGGCAGCAGAGGTGCGACGCCGTGCGCGCTGCCACTAAATAGTGGGATCGAGTTCAAATGTGTTGTACACAATGAGCAGTTAGTCCCCCCCCCCCCCTGCCTTCGCGCACCTAGATAAACAATTAAGCGGATTGTTTAAGGGGCCCACAGATTACCAGTTCGCCGGACGATATCAGCCTGTCAGTTGTACGGAGCTGTCAAATTTTGCGTTGAACTGACAGGCTGATATCGTCCGGCGAACAAATCAGTGGGCCCCTTTAGCCTAATTATTAGTAACTCAGTGCTTGTAAATAAATATTACCTATAGGTAATTACAATTTATTATTTATCCTGTCGGTATGTTTTAGTTTTTGGATTCAAGAAACTATTAGGTACAGCGAGCTGCAAATTCATGGATGAATTCCATTTATAATGCTGTATGATGACATTTTCAAATTGTGTTCAAAATTTAACCATCTGAATTATCCACATCGCTTTGTCTTACATTCGCAGCACCACTAACCTTGATTTCTCACTTTCAATACATTCACAAACATTACTTGTGCCAAGCAAAGATAATCAGGTAGGATTATGGCTTTCGAAATGTCTTCGTTAAACTGAATCTTAACGCACGAAGCACGATTCGTTACGTATTAACGGCGCCTTTGTGACTTACCGTCTTTAAACGCGGCTATACCTGGTACCTACATACTATATATTGGATTGCGATGATTAGTTAGGGTGGTTCAATGAAAGGACCATATCTGTAACGAATAATAATCGGTTTGACAATAAGCCAAAAATGTTTTCTTCCTAACCAGTGCTTTCTTCCTCCTCCTCCTCCTTTGCCGCGCTGATCCAAATTCCTCCTAAGCCAAATCTTCAATCTTTAAACTCTACCTATGTTACTTAATATCAGGATTTTTTTAAATCGCTACCTATGTAACTTAGTAATACATATGTATGTTTAATTTAAGATTCTAGAGATAGTTTGTAAAGTGTATACATGTTTATGATACAGACTATGTATTAACAGTATAAGTGTCTTGGCATCCTGCAGCTGTAAACTTATACCTAGTGGTTGTTTGAATAAAGAATAAAGGCTTAATAGTATTTTATACAATCGTGATATAATAGAGAGTTTTTCAGTCGAGTACCGTGTTTAGGCAACGAAGCTTGCTGAGTTGCCTAAGTAAGGTACGAGATTGAAAAACTTGATTATATCACTATTGTATACAATACTTTTTCTACGAGTTAACTAAAATAAATAATGAATAATACCATACTTTCTAGTTTCTACTTCTACTACCTGACTTATTTTACTCAAGTTAACAGAAATAGTAAAACAGTTAGTATGAAAAACTACTACGTACATTTTTTAAGGTATGCACCTGGGGTAATTACGGGAAAAAAATCAAAAATATAGTGTTACCAAAATTAACCCAATGCAATACTTAGTTCTAGTACTGAATAATGAATAATGCAACCTTCAATCTAATCACCTTTCCTGAGTAGGTAGTGGGCAACATATTTTCATCGCTGTCACTCATTTTCATTTAGTATTTTTCACAGTTTCACTCACAAAACAAAAACTTTAACACTTTTACAAGTTTTCAAATTTCAATGCAGAGAAAATCTCGTGGGCGTCCATTGTAAAAAAAGTTTGAGTTGGCCAACCAATCATAAAGCAGACGCGACGCAGCAGCGTGTTTAAGTAGACGGAAGTATGACAGATGCCGCGACGGTATTAGTTCCGAAACGCCATCGTTGGCTAATTTGTATGGAGTCGAGTCTCCTTAAACAAGCAATATTTTATCGAAATGTTGAAGTTCTAATTTCAAACATTTTTATAATTGACTAAACCGTATCGATACAATTATATTAGTTGAGTCGGAAGTGCCATAGACTATCCAACGTTAAAAAGAGTGAGGTTATAGAGTTCTATATGAAGTTGTAATACACAGATTATAGTCGATGAGTAGAAAAACAAATAAAGAGGTCCTATCTTCAATCTTTATACATTCATAAACTGACTACTCTTTCGCATATAATATTACAACCCGTTTACACAAAACCTTTCTAAACCTTCCTCTTGAATCGCTCTATTTATGAGAACTGCATTAAATCCGTTAAGGGGCCGGTATATGACGTTTTCGATTTAGACCTCACTTTGTAACCATAATTTGTTCAATAAGTGTTTAATAATTGCATTAAATTACACGTAAATTTGTTCACGAAGAAACCGTGTACCGACTCTTTGTGCCATTATATTTTTAATTTGCTGTTATTCTCTACAAATCGACACTAAAAGTATCAAAAAATCAAAATATGGAGTTCCGTTTGAGACAGAAGCAAAACAATTTTGTCTTTGACAGTAATTGAATTATTGTATGATTCTGAAAGCTAGATAATTCAGCTACCAATTTATTGTCGATTTATATTTTTACTCACAAAGACAACACAGAAATTTAATCTCAAATGTAAACTTTCGAACAATTTCCATACATTGACGACATCACTCAAAATTCTTCTTCAAGTCAGATGCCCGTTGGGGCTACACCGGAGCACACGTGTACTTCTTCAAATGAAAATGACAGCTTGATTTTCTTGCTTTTGACAATTATATTGACATTAAATCATATACGCACACGAGAAAGTATACCAGTAGATAAATTGTATTTCAAAAAATAGGGTACATAAATATCTGCCTTCGTCTCATTTAAATTTGATTTGCTGTTATAATGGTTGAAAACCGCAGTAAACTATCTTAAAACAATACGATTACAGTCGAATTTAAGTATTATGTTCCTTCAAAACTCGCTTAAAATGAAAAAAGTTTAAAGACTCATCTTTACTGATTGGGATAATTTTTTATTATGCTGGTATCATTTTGCGTCAGTTTAAAAACGTATTTGACTTCTGTACGTCAATGAATTTTGATGACAATTGTAATCTTGTATTATATTATACAAGTTTTATCTTAAAATATTGCCTATTAACAGGAAGAGTTATGTAATTCGTATAAGTAATACCTGAAAGTCTTGTACCTAGATCTGTAATACCATGGATTGCGACGAATAAATGATAATGATTATGCCGTTCGTTCCGTCTATATGTATAATGCGTGTACGTGCTGTTCTCTGAAAGTACTAGCGAGTTTTTGCGGCTTTGGAGACCGAGATGAAGCTTACAGGCCAATGGCGCTCTAGTTATTGTTATGTATACCTATGTATCGAATGTTTTATAAATTACCTATAAAAAGCAATGTTTTATTTCGATTAGGTCTACATTTTGTGCATATTGCATATCTGAAGTATTTTCGTACTAAACTTGAAACTTTCGTTGAAACTAAATAAAATAATTATTCCAAATGTACAGTCGCCTGCAATTTATGTTACACAACGAAGGCCGCAAAAATATCTGACACGATCTTATTTGTAGAACCATAAGAACATGTCACATATTTTTGCGGCGTTCGAAGAGTAGGTACCGTCATTATCACCAACTTTGCCCGCTTTTTTTTTAAAACGAATTTCTCAAAAAACATCACATATGACTTTTTTTGCTCAGCACGTCCATTGTGATCAAACGCATCAGTTTATTTGAAAAAAATATATTTTTTACCCATTTTTTTGCGTTTTAGAGGGCGGGCAAAGATATCCGGGGTTTTCGCCAACATTGCCCACGTCAATTTGGTATTCAAATACAGCTCGTATGATGATGATGTCTAAGGATCACTTAAAGGTTTTGGGCAATCCTACCATTCCCTGTTAATAACTTAGCGATAAGTGTAAAAACTTTAAAATAAATTTGCTGGGCAATGTTGCCTACCCGTTTTTGCCCATTTCCAAATAAGGCTCGCCTAAGCATTTTACAAAGGCTAGGGTTGTCACTTTTGAGAAAATCTGTTACAATAGTTTAATGGCCAAAAATATGATTTTTGTTGTGTTTTTCATTCGTTAACGGGATAAAACATCTAAATAAAGGATAATAAGACAAATTAAATACAGTATATATTTATAAACTTATTTTAGTGTACAAACATAACCTTCTTTTACTTGCGAAGTTGGGTAAATTAGATGAAAGTGACAACCCTAATCCGTTTTTGGTGGTGGGCAATGTTGGTATGGATGCCAAATTACCGGATTACTTTGCCCACCGCTAAAACTTTTGTGTATTTAGGCCTTTTTAGTTTAAATCTCAATAGACATAATCTATGCTTCATGCGTTATAACTCAAACCCGGAAATATTTGTCAAAGGGTTCTCAATTTTTTCTACTTGCATTTATTATTTATAAATTTTTTGCCCGCCGAAATATACCCTATATTAGACAACTCGCTCAAATCAAAATTCCCAAGTCAAGTTATGCACAAGTTTGGTATATAGTTTTGTCAGAAATATAACCTATATTCTACTAAAAATAGCAGGGTGGCCATAACTATTATATTTTTTCTACATTAACGAATTTGTTTAAAATTGTCGTTTTGGGCAAAGTTTCCCTGGAGGCAAAGTTGGCGCTAATGACGTAACATATTATTGCAGGTGACTGTACATAAATGTTTCGGTGATTTTGAGATTATTTTTCAGGTTAGTTTACTAACAATCAAGTTATGCAGATACCGATTTCGTGAACGTATAAGTAGTAAGGTACCGCTATTGTTTAGCGATACCGATTATTTTTGAAGGTAAAACTATACCGGTTGAAATATAAAGATATTAAAATTACAGCAGGGACAACCATTTTTTATAGGTGTACCTAAACCATCATTGGCCGAGCGTTAGCAAAGGTCTCCGTTTCAGCTTGGGCAAAAATGCTTTTGTATGTTCTCCTTTGCAGATCACATTTCTCAACTGATTCTCGTGAAAATTTGTAAGCAGGTTCGATAGAACTATTCTGTTTCGCTTTATCCGCCAAAATGGAATTGCCACCCTGCTGAAACTTTATTTATTTAAATTCCTATTGAATGGATTTTGCACCTTATGAAAAACCGTATAGAGTAGTAAATAACATTTTACATCTGACTTAATGACATCTTGTTTTATTCGCTTTAATTGTACAAAACGCGTATCTCGACAAAGCAATATTAGGTAGTAAAACAGTCAACAATCAAATGAATTAAATAGGTACGTCACGTGTGACATGAACAGACAAGGAAAGCAAGATTAAATGCATTGTTTCTCTTTCATCTTTCAATGGAACGCTTTTACCCTCAAAGGAGGCTAGTGGTCAATACTAAACTAAAAGTCCAATCTTAAAAAAACATGATGGGTCACTGACCTGTCCCAGTAAAGTGAGGTAGTGTGCGTGAAGTGAGCTTGTGTGTGAAATGGGGTAAATTGACAGAATCTGAAATTTTACCCACCGCTACCGTCGCCTTAAGTAGTTTACTCGTAAAAGATTTAAGCGTATTTACAGACAGGCTTTTTTATACATACTATAATACTATTAGAAGTATTAGAACAAATTAAATTATTTTCAGAGACTTTTTTATACTAGAGAAGATAGTAATTTGTGGCTTTCCATCACAGAAAGATTCTTATACTTCATGTATAATAAGGACGTTTCTATCTGAAATTCCAACAGAAATTTTGATAACTAGTAACGTCCTTATTGCAGATGAAGCATAAGGACCCTTCTGGAATGCCACATTTTGTCATTCCTCCCAATCATCCCTGGGTAGCGAGCTGGGTAGGCATCATATAGCCAAGTCGCTCACAAACATGTGAACTGGCCTTTATTGTCAAAGCGTTAGAGTGCGTGTTCAGATATTTTGACCACCGATTTATCTGATGGCGACTGTACACCGTCATAATAGGTACATTTAATTTCCTGTTTTATTCAGCATCTTCTGTAAAATAAGATAATAGATTTCAAGTATAACCTCAAGCGACGTCTCACGGAGAGTGACTAATTTCTTGCGGTTGACATTGACAGTTGACACGTCATCCGATACCACTGTACGGAGATATCAATAAGTGATGACTGATGAGATGAATAACAAAGCGATTCTGTGTTCAAATGATTAGTGGAAAGGTATTGTATATGTCGCAGTCAAAAGTGTGAATTGGTCAAAAGAACTTTTAATCGACAAAAACAGGCAAAACTGCTTTTGACTGAGCATGTTGGTCAAAAGTAGTTTTACCTGAAAATCATTGATTAATAGTAATTGTGACTGTTACTATCAGTCAAAAGTACTCGCAGAGATAGGTAGGTTAGGGTTATTTTTTTTTGCTTCGCCCAAAAAACGAAACTGTTCCCAGAGATAGGTAGGTTAGGGTTATTTTTTTTTTTGCTACGCCCTAAAAACGAAACTGCTGCCAGAAATAGGTATGATTTTCAGGTAGTTTTACCTGGCTACGCACCCAAGGTGCCTAGCCAAGATGACAATTTTTGTTTTTAATTTAATAACCAAATCTTTGGGTACAATTTAGCAGTTCTGGGGGCCTAGCCAACATTCCAATCGCTTGCGCTCCAACAACGAAGCGCTTTCTGCCTCTATCACTCTTACATATTAGTACGATAGAGAGACAGATACCGTTTCGTTGTAGTAGCGCAAACGATTGGCATGTTGGCTACGCACCCAAGGTGCCTAGCCAAGATGACAATTTTTGTTTTTTATTTAATAATCAAATCTTTGGGTACAATTTAGCAGTTCTGGGGGCCTAGCCTACATGCCAATCGCTTGCGCTCCAACAACGAAGCGCTTTCTGCCTCTATCACTCTTACGTATTAGTGCAATAGAGCGACAGATACCGTTTCGTTGTAGTAACGCAAACGATTGGCATGTTGGCTACGCACCCAAGGGGCCTAGCCAAGATGACAATTTTTGTTTTTAATTTAATAATCAAATCTTTGGTTACAATTTAGCAGTTCTGGGGGCCTAGCCAACATGCCAATCGCTTGCGCTCCAAACAACGAAGCGCTTTCTGCCTCTATCACTCTTACATATTAGTGCGATAGAGAGACAGATACCGTTTCGTTGTAGTAGCGCAAACGATTGGCATGTTGGCTAGGCCCCCAAAACAGCTACATTGTACCTAATGATTTGGTTATTAAATTAAAAACAAAAATTGTCATCCTGGCTAGGCACCTTGGGTGCGTAGCCAACATGCTAATCGTTTGCGTTACGAGAACGAAACGCTATCTCTGTCTCTCTATCGCACTAATATGTGAGAGTGATAGAGACAGAAAGTGCTTCGATGTCGGAGCACAAGCGATTGGCATCTTGGCTAGGCCCCCAGAACAGCTAAATGTACCTACCTAAATGTACCTAATGATTTGGTTATTAAATTAAAAAGAAAAATTGTCATCTTGGCTAGGCACCTTGTATGCGTAGCCAACATGCCAATCGTTTGCGCTACGACAATGAAACGCTCAGTCTCTCTATCGCACTAATGTGTAAGAGTGATAGAGACAGAAAGCAGAAAGTTGTTGGAGCGCAAACTATTGGCATATTGGCTAGGCCCCTAGAACAGCTAAATTGTACCCAAAGATTTGGTTATTAAATTAAAAACAAAAATTGGCATCTTGGCTAGGCATTTTGAGTGCGTAGCCAATATGACAATCGTTTGCGCTACGAGAACGAAACGCTATCTCTGTCGCTCTATCGCACTAATATGTAAGTGATAGAGACAGAAAGTGCTTCGTTGTCGGAGCACAAGCGATTGGTATCTTGGCTAGGCCCCTAGAACAGCTAAATTTACCTAATTATTTGGTTATTAAATTAAAAAGAAAAATTGTCATCTTGGCTAGGCACCTTGGGTGCGTAGCCAACATGGCAATCGTTTGTGCTACGACAACGAAACGCTATCTGTCTCTCTATCGCACTAATATGTAAGAGTGATATAAAGAGACTATACGCAACTCTACGGAGCGTTAACGTTTGGCATATTGGCTAAGCACCCTGATCAGATGATAGAACTAAATAGTGTATAGCGGAACTCTTCAATGTGTACTGTACCTAAACTAAAGTAACAAATATCAATTCAATCCGACTTTTAAATAGAAGGGTGAAAATCAACTTACAAAATATAACCGATTGTACTACAAAAATTAACTTAATTCTAAATAACATTTTAATTGAATAAAACCTTATTTAGAATGGTCCCACTTCTAGAATAATTATTCTGTTTTTTATTCCGCATTTAAAATAAAAGTCACATGATTTATTCCCCTTAATTTTATTCTAAAATAACTAGTGCAAGAATTATTTTAATTCAAATCGATTTGAATAAGAACAAAATTTCTGTTTTTATTCTTATTCTTATTCAATAATCTTTGCCCAACTCTGTTTTGAACTGACGCTTCTTTTTAACGTTTGCATCGAATCCTGAAACTTCAATGTGTGTTAACTGTGTATTTAATTTTCGTCTCTTACACGCAGCACGATAAACAAAATGGAAAGGCCCTCAACAAGGAAGAAAGAAAACAGAGAGTAGGGTAGCGCGAATGAAGTCGGTTTAGATACCTTGTGGGACATTTTGGCTAGTGAATAGTGATGGACGTCTTTCGGCTGACATGGCGAAATCACGAAATGTCTAGTTACCATTAGATGTAACATAGGTAACTGCTGGCTTGGTGATATTCTTAAAGTTTCTAAAAGTAGGCCGGAAATAACGCGTTTTTCAGAAATTCTACGTACCTATTTCTCTTTACTGCAATTAAAGAATCCTAAAACTACCTATATCAAAGTTTTGAATTGCCACTTTTACCAGTAACAAGTGAAAGCTTCCTATAGGTATTCGAATGTAATTACTTAGAAACATTTTCTTAGACAGTTATTAATGACGAGGTAGCAAGATCACGTTTCAAGCTCCCACCAATATTTTATAACGAACGAACAGATTTGCTCGACCGAATTATTAAATTGCCGATTCAGTAGAGCATAGATACATACTCGTACAGCTATTAACATGTTCGTGGTGATTGTTTATGTATAAAAAACTAAAACTATACAGTAAAATTATACATTTTGCGTTTGCGTCAAATCCGGTAGTTCTGATTTTTTGCAGACTTGTTTATGATGTTGGTCCAATGAATAATCCAAGTTTGTGACCTCGAGCGCCGAACGCAACTTTGTCAAAAATCGAATAAACCGCATTTTTTTTTAGATTTGGGCGATTATAACCCCTTTAGGGGTTTTTGATAGTAACTTCCTATGGCGTTTTTAAAGTAGACTAAATTTGCTACAATGAGATACTAGAATTGTCTCTGTACGTCTAATATTTTCTGAGATAAAGCCTTTCAAAATGTATAATTTTTTAGAACTTGTATTCGTAGGCTAAGTGCAGTGAGTATACACTTTTGTCGCACAATTGTTTCTAAGGCCAATCAAAGCTGATTTGGCCCGGTAGCCACAAGATCGTACCCAAAGCAGGGTTGACAAAGTTGCGTTCGGCGCTCGAGGTCACAAACTTGGATTATTCATTGGGCCAACATCATAAACAAGTCTGCAAAAAATCAGAACTACCGGATTTGACGCAAAAGAGCCAGGTTACATCAGAGGCGTTGATATTGCAGCTGCATCAGTTAATTTCTTTGATAAAATGTGTTACGTTCGCCGCCGTATTACTGCCCCGATTCGATTATGACGTTCAATCCGTCACTCATTTCATCAAGGAAATTGACAGACACCGCGTCAAGGCCGCAGCAGTACCGCCGCATCACCTTCGGGGTCTCCACAGATATATCGACCGACGCGCATTCGGCAAAAGCCGATAGGAAAAAGCTTTATGAGCTTTTTCCTCTCGGATTTTGCCGAATGCGCGTCGATATATCTGGGGAGACCCTTTTATATATGTGTAGCGGTACAAAATTAATAATAGTATAGTAACCAGAATTTTGAGAGCTGAAGTAAATTCGCAGCACGGTTCCACATTCTACGGTAGGTTGAAGCGCTTACGTTTGAATATCCTGTAAATCCTGTTACCCCAAAACGTATGGCGCTATCTACTTCAGCTGGCTGCTGGTGGACGGATGATCTGATCAAGTTTGCAGGAAGTACTTAACTTAATTAAACAATAACTAGAAGATGTAGCAGAGCTATCTAAATGTAATCGAATCAATACAAGCTTGCGCCGATAAAACTGTACCTCACAAAAATAAATGTGATCTTATCAATGTCCAGTTGTCCATGAACTTCGCGTAGGTGTTCAAAGGCGAAAGTAAATGGGTTCAATGTGTCAGACATTTAAAAAAGTACACATAGCCAGCCACCTATCAGAGATCCTATCACAATCTTTTATTGTGGCCACACACTGCGTTGGCCTCATATTGGTACATTAGGTGCAGATAAATACACTGGATAGGTTAGTGCTTAGGTATGTACTTACTTTATAGGTAAATCGGTAGACTGAGTTAGTAATCTAGTAGTGGTACATATTTGTAAAGAAGAATATGCAGTTATGCATTGGTATCTATCTATCTAATACCTTTAAACGAGCAATTCTTGTTTATCTATAGGTATATGTATATATTTCGGGGATCTCGGAAACGGCTCTAACGATTTCGATGAAATTTGCTATATGGGGGTTTTCGGGGGCGATAAATCGATCTAGATAGGTCTTAACTAGGGATGTACCGACTAGTCGGGAAAGCCGACTATCCGGCCACATTTGTAGTCGGCGACTAGTCGGCAAAAATGGCCAATTAGTCGGCACTTTATTAGTGAAAGAAAAACAGAAATCAACAGTCCATATTTACCACATGTTTTATGTTTATTTTACTAAAATACCTATTCAGGGTGCATACGAAAACTTTTGTTCATATAATTGACCGTTTGATCGTTATCCTATGTTGGTGAGCTGGTGTTTTCCTCTACAGGTCGATCTCAACTGATTCTCGTGTAATTTCATGTGCAAGATCGATAGTTACATTTTTTATTGCTATTCAGTATTTGTTTTTTTTAATGGTGGAGCCATGAGGAACTATTAATGTTATTGCAAAATTTTGAAACTTAGTCAGGGCACGTTGCTCGTAAAAACGCTGACCACAGGGGATAGGTTCTTAACTGGCGACTACGTACGGGAAATAGAGCCTTGGAAATACCTCCTACAAGCTGTTGGTACTGACGGTCTGCTCAGGATCGCAAAATAAAAGAACTTTAAGACAGAAATTGAACGAGGATTCTCGTGATAGGTATTTGAACCTGTAGAGAACACCTTTTAGCCAAGCTAAATTATGATGAATAGCGCAACCAAAGGAGCAAAACTATTGTTTTTCACCTGAACTTATACGAAACTAATGATCTGGCCGACTAGCCGACTAATCGGCCATTCGAGCGCCGATTAGTCGGCTAGTCGGCCAAATCAATAGTCGGTACATCACTAGTCTTAACTATCTCTGGGAAAACGCGCATTTTTGAGTATTTATATGTTTTCCGAGCAAAGCTCGGTCTCCCAGATATTTTTATTTGGGACCGCTCCCACCCTCCCATCTACATGGGATCTCAGGCACCTGTTTTTAAAATGACAATAGATTTTTTATGCTGTTTTTATAAGGGCTCATGCATCCGTTAAAATGATAAGGAACCCAGCCCTAAAAAGTACCTGTTTTGGTATTTACCTGAGCAAAAGCTTGTCTTATCAAGGTTTGTACAAATACCATGCTTATTGACTTCATTTTATTTACTTAAAATAGGTGCCTGTCGACGACGAGCTACTACTGACGAGTTGTCAGATCAAAAGAAAACACCAGGAAACCTACCTATGCCTACTAGAATCCGTCAACGCTAACTTTGCACCAACTTGAACATAGCTAAGTGAGAGAGTGGCATTATACGCGTATATTTTCATAGAAATTTGACATTATTGATGACATTTCCACACTTTCCTCATTGCAAATGCCATGCAAAGTTGGCATGGACCGACTCCATCTATCTGGATAATTAAAATACCTAGATAGGTATCAAGATTTTGAGAGATTTCGGAATCAATAAAGATAAATGAGCCTAGGTACCTATTTGTGTCTCCCTGCCAGCCCTTCAAAGTTTGACGAGTAAAGGTAGGTAGGTAAGTAGGTACATACATACATATAGGTATATTACATAGGTACATTGCAAGTTAATAAAAAGCTTGTGAATACGAAATATCCCGAGTCTGCCAAGTGTCAAGATGCCAACCCTTTCAAACACTACATTAACTACATAACATGTGCTCTATCAAACGGTTGCTAGGGACATTTTATAACTACGTGTTACCTATCTACCTATGTAGGAAGGGTCAGATAGAATGCGGTATTGATTCCAATAGTCGGAACTATGCCAGAAGGAAAGTAGCATTGCGTTCACACCGACGTAAATACATAGTATTTATTACCAACTCATGTTTTGTTTACCTATTTTTGGTGAACTCTACCCTATACAAAATTTCATCGATGATTGCAACTTTTTACGTACATAAGGCTGATTCGAAAATCTGTCTACTTAGGTACCTACAAATATACATATTTAAGTAGGTACTTCGACAGGCGAAGCACCGAAGTCAAATTTCGTTGCACTTTGACCTGCACACTTGCACAGCACAGCGCGCAGCAATTTCTTTACACAATAAACAAACAAGGTACTATGTAAGTATATATACTTCACCGAGTTCTACGTAGCTACTTGCCAAAGGTTATAGGTATGTATAAGTCGACTGTCTACTAAATAACTGTATTTATGAGTCTCGTGCATATTAAATAAGTCTACCTACTTGGACATGGTTTAACTGGATTTGATGACGTGCTATTAAAACATGCATACAATGGAAATCCGTTTAAGAATCTTATAACGAGTTACAACAAATAGTAGAAGAGCCGGCCGCAAAATTTCTAACCGACTTGATACCACGATGAAATGCACAATGGTTTCCCAGAAAAGTTATGCTAAGTCCGAATTCGATAGTCTGCCACGGCGGAACTTGCCGAAAGTACGAAAAAGAAGGCCACTTCCGGTGCGAAAAAAGGGGCTGATTTAACCCATCTGATACCGAGATAGTAGTTATGGCAGCAGTTAGAAATTTACATGTAGACACAGAAAAGCGAAGTCTGCCACTAATTTTTTTGCCGGAAGTGCTTGGCAGACGCTCTCAAAGGTGACCATCGGGACCCCTAAATTAACCCATCTGATACCAGCATGAAACCAATGCCAGTCGGTAGGTATGAACTCTCATGTCAGGAATATATAAGTCTGCCAAGGCTTTTCCTGCCGAAACACCATGGCAGACGAGATTATGTAAGCAAGGTCGCCATCGGTTACCCTACACTAACCCATCTGATACCACCATGAAACCAATTCCATTCGGTAGGTATGAACCCCCATTTTAGGAATATATAAGTCTGCCAAGGTTTTTCCTGCCGAAACACCTTGGCAGACGAGATTATAAGCAAGATGACCATCGGTTACCGTACACTAACCCATCTGATACCGCCATGAAACCATTTCCAGTCGGTAGGTATGAACCCTCATTTCATGAATATATAAGTCTGCCAAGGCCTTTCCTGCCGAAACTCCTTGACAGACGAGATTATGTAAGCAACATCCGCATCCGTGGGACCGGTATACGTGATTACTGTAGGCTTATTTATTACTTTATGCTTTTACATATTTGTATATTATTATGTTATTAATGAAATATATTTATAATTTATTAAACCTATACCTAATACATTGGGAATTCATTACCTGCTTACGGCAGTAGTAGGGAGTAGTGGGTGAGTTCTGGCTCACTTAGCCAGGCCAACAGTCCCTCCCCCTTTTTTTCCCTTGTTGAGGCCCTGCAACCTTACCTTGAACCCAACCTAATGGCATTGTAGCTCGAATCTAACCTAATCTATTTTTATTGCTTTTAGAAAATATTCTAATAACAATTATCTACTTTTGCAAAGTTAAATGTTGAATTCTTTATTTCGCAAAATGGAATTTTAATGTGACTATAATGTATGTGCAATCTACTTAGAAACTGGGTTTAGAAATATAAAAACACACATTTTATATAGGATAATAAGTTTATTCAAGTAATATTCTGAACATATGAGATATAGTAACATCATTACTTATTCTGTGTACAGTGGAGAAAACATGCAAGTTGACATTTTTCGTTTTAAAATAAAGATAAACTAAACAGTATTTGCCACAAACCGATGTTAAAAAACTTTGCAGTTGTTGGTTGGCATAATACCATCTCTTACAATTTCTCTTCATTAACATTTTATAATACCTTCCTGTTTTTATTTACTTAATTTATTTTTTTACTTTTTATGTGATCGGTACTTCATTTATTTTAGATTTTGGGCTAATATTAGTTTGTTAACCGACTTCCAAATCTCAAAGAAGGAGGTTATCAATTCGGTTGTATGTTTTTTTTATTTTTTATTTTTTTTATGTTTGTTACTCTATATCTCCGTCATTCCTGGACCGATTTTGAAAATTAGTTTTTTGATTGTATGTATATGCATACAGATTGGTTCCGTTTTTGTCAAAACCCAATTCTGATGATGGGATCCATGAGGAATCGAGGGAACTCCTCAAATTTTAAACGCATACATATAGTGATTTTTGGGTTTTTATCATCAAATTAAGCATACACATTCAAAAAAGTGACATTTGATGAAGTGCAACTGCTGATGATGATCAGAACGGAACTCTTCAACGACGCATAGTTCACGTTTGGCGATTTGTCGTCTTCGTTATGTTTGTTAAGCAAGTCAAGTTTTTAAGCCACATTTTTGTCAAGCTCGAGTTCTGATGATGGGATCCATGAGGAATCGAGGGAACTCCTCAAATCTTAAAGGCATGCGTATAGACATTTTTGTATTTTCATCAGAAAATCAAGGATTTTCATTTAAAACTGGCGCATTTGATGAAGTGGAACTGCTGATGATGACCAGAACAGAACTCTTCAACCACGCATAGTTCACGTTTGGCGATTTTTCCTCTTCGTTATGTTTGTTAAGCAAGTCAAGTTTTAAAGCCACATTTTTGTCAAGCTCGAGTTCTAATGATGGGATCCATAAGGAATCGAGGGAACTCCTCAAATATTAAAGGCATAAGTATAGATTTGTTTTCAGCGTTTTAATAACAACACCGAATCTTACATCAAGCGCTCTCCTAAATTCTTTTGGAAATATGTCAAATCTAAACGGGGAGGCTCTAATTACCCTAATTGTTTCAATTTAGGTAGTAATCACTACAACAGTGGCATGGATATCTGTAATGCGTTTAATACATTTTTTGAGAGTGTTTTTGATACCTCAAACTCCTCTTATAACCTTAACAATAGTTCTATGAGCAGCAATCAGTGCGATGCAATGTCCGGAATCGATGTAACTTGCGAGATCGTGTTAAGTTTCTTAAAGCGACTAGATAAAACTAAGGGACCTGGTTGTGACGGCGTTCCACCTATCTTTTTATCTTCTTGTGCTGAGAGCCTTGCATGCCCACTAACCATTCTATTTCAACGATCTTTAAAGGACTGTATTTTCCCCTCCATCTGGAAAAGGGCCCACATTATTCCTATATATAAAAAAGGTTCAAAGTCCAATATCGAGAATTATCGACCTATCTCTATCCTCAATACCATAGGAAAGCTTTTTGAATCCATAATTTTTAAACAAATTTACCCCCTTGTCTCTTGTGGGATCTCGGATAAACAGCACGGTTTTCTAAAGGGACGTTCTACAGTTTCCAACCTAGCTTGCTTCACGAATCATGTTTTAACAGAAATGGAAGGAGGCGGTCAAGTCGACGTGATATACACAGACTTTGAAAAAGCGTTCGATCGTGTCAACCATGCTATACTTCTCATGAAGCTTGAAGCACTCGGAATTCATGGCGACTTGCTCAGATGGGTCAAATCATACCTCACTAATCGTTCCCAAGCTGTAGTTCTTGGCGGCTATAGGTCTGATTACATTAATATTCCCTCCGGCGTGCCCCAAGGCTCCCATCTCGGTCCTCTCTTTTATAATGCTTATATATACGATATTAATACATGTTTTGTAACCGCACGTCATTTATTATATGCAGATGATGAAAAAGTATACATGCGTGTTAAATCTTTAGCAGACTGCGAACTCCTGCAAAATGATCTTAATAACCTAGTCGAGTATTACTTCCGTAATAAGATAACAATAAGTGTTAATAAGTGTCAGTGTATAAGTTTTACTCGAAGTCTTAAGCCATTTAATTACTCATACCACTTTAATGGCGTAGCGGTGAACAGAGTCGATGTTGTGCGTGACCTGGGTGTAATTCTAGATTCTAAAATGACAATGAGAAATCACGTTGACTCCATTATTAACAGATCATATCGCAGTTTAGGCTTCGTCATGAGGACCTGTAAACCTTTTCATAGCTTGTCATGTCTAAAAGTCGTATATTACGCATATGTGAGATCCATCCTTGAATATGCATCACCTATCTGGTCAGTTTATTACGCTGTTCATAAAGACCGCATCGAAAAAATTCAAAAAAAATTTGTAGCTCATTTAAATTTTAAATTTAAGAAACCATCTGCTGGGTACAAAGGTAATTGCCGGGAATATAACCTACTTTCACTTGAAGCTAGGCGCAAATTAGCTGATATGAGTCTACTTTTCGATATAACTAGAAATCGTTTAGACTGCCCTGAATTATTATCTGGTCTAACGTTTCGAGTTCCAAGACGTCGAACTCGACATACAACTCTATTTCATGTTCCCTTCCACTCCACTAACTATGGTTCTAACGCCGTGTTATCACGGATCCCTCACTTGTATAACACTGAATTCTGCACTGCCGATCCTTTTGTAGGTTCTAAAAATAAATTCAAAAAATATATATATTCCATTTTGTTCAAAGAAAATTAACATAAAATCAGTTTCTGTTTTTATTACTATTGTGTTTCTACATTTAACTTCAGTACTGGTACTAATTGCTCCTTAAATAAATACATACATTTTATTACAACATCTCTTTATATCATAAGATCATAATTTTTTCAAGCTATGTGTTCCTGGTTGCCAGGGAAATGCAGTTAGTTGTACGTTCAGGTAGGTGTACTTTTTAGATTCTAACTCCTATAATAAATTCTATGAACAATAAACTTTCAATTTGAATAACTACTACATTATGATGTTTATCTTGATATTTTTGTGAACGTCTGCTGGTGTCTGATTTTCAACTAATGCAATGTCATGGTTTTGTTTTGTATTAGAAGTAGGTATTTTTAACTAGATTACTTATACATTTTACAACCGGTTTATAGTATTTCTAGCGTATCGAGCATTTGTGTGTATTGTACATTCTCATTGTTTTCTTATCTTTGTTATTTTTAATCGTTATATAATGTAACTCAATGGATGACTGTTACTGGCCTTATTTTTATGTAAGCATTAATATGTCTTAGTTATATTTACGGCTGTTGTTATCCTGAATACCAATAAATAAAAAATAAAATATTTTTTTTTTTGTATTTTCATCATAAAATCAAGCATTTACATTAAAAACTGTCGCATTTGATGAAGTGGAACTGCTGATGATGACCAGAACAAAACTCTTCAACGACGCATAGTACACGTTTGGTGATTTCTAATTTCGATTTTGACTTGGACTGCGACCCGGACTCGGACCCAGAACCGGACTCATACCCGGATCCGGTTCGGACCCGGACTCGGACCCGGACTTGGAATCGAACTCGGACCCGGACTCGGACTCGGACACGGACTCGGACTAGGACCCGGACTCGGACTCGGACCCGGACTCGGAACCGGACTCGGAACCGGACTCGGACTCGGACCCGGACACGGACTCGGACACGGATTCGGACCCGGACTCGGACTCAGACTCGGACCCGGACTCGGACCCGGACCTTGACCCGGAAAACCACTATAATATATATTATATTATAATTATTATTATTACACGTAAATTTGTTCACGAAGAAACCGTGTACCGACTCTTCATGCCATTATATTTTTAATTTGCTGTTATTCTCTACAAATCGACACTAAAAGTATCAAAATATCAAAATATGGAGTTCCGTTTGAGAAAGAAGCAAAACAATTTTGTCTTTGACAGTAATTGAATTATTGTGTGATTTTGAAAGCTAGACAATTCAAGATTTATATTTTTACTCACAAAGACAACACAGAAATTCAATCTCAAATGTAAACCTTCGAACAATTTCCATACATTGACGACATCACTCAAAATTCTTCTTCAAGTCAGATGCCCGCTGGGGCTGCACCGGAGCACACGTATAATTCTTCAAATAAAAATGACAGCTTGATTTGACATTAAATCATATACGCACACGAGAAAGTATACCAGTAGATAAATTGTATTTCAAAAAATAGGGTACATAAATATCAGCTCGCGTCTCCTTTAAATTTGATTTGCTGTTATTTACGGGTCATAATGGTTGAAAACCTCAGTAAACTATCTTAAAACAATACGATTACAGTCGAATTTAAGTATTATGTTCCTTCAAATCAAAACTCGCTTAAAATGAAAAAAGTTTAAAGACTCATCCTTTACTGATTGGGATTAATTTTCATTTTGCGTCATTTTAAAAACGTATTTGACTTCTGTACGTCAATTAATTTTGATGACAATTGTAATCTTGTAATATATTATAGAACTTTTATCTTAAAATATTGCCTATTAACAGGAAGCGTTATGTAATTCGTATAAGTAATACCTGAAAGTCTTGTACCTAGATCTGTAATACCATGGATTGCGACGAATAAATGATTATGATTATGCCGTTCGTTCCATCTATATGTATAATGCGTGTACGTGCTGTTCTCTGAAAATCTTCAAAAAAAATAACGGCTAGACCAGCACGAAGTACTAGCGAGTTTTTGCGGCTTTGGAGACCGAGATAAAGCTTACAGGCCAATACCGCTGTGGCCTGGTTATTGTTATGTATACCTATGTATCGAATGTTTAAAAAAAAAATTACTATAAAAAGCAATGTTTTATTTCGATTAGGTCTACATTTTGTGCATATTGTATATCTGAAGTATTTTCGTACTAAACTTGAAACTTTCGTTGAAACTAAATAAAATAATTATTCCTAATATACAGTCACCTGCAATTTATGTTACACAACACACAACAAAGGCCGCAAAAATATCTGACACGATCTTATTTGTAGAACCATAAGAGCATGTCATATATTTTTGCGGCCTTCGAAGAGTAGGTACCGGTCATTATCACCAACTTTGCCCGCATTTAAAAAAAAACACGAATTTCTCAAAAAAAAAACAAATCGTAATTACTTTTTTTGCTCAGCACGTCCATTGTGATCAAACGCATCAGTTTATTTGAAGAAAAAATATTTTTATCGTGTTTTTACCCATTTTTTTGCGTTTTAGAGGGTGGGCAAAGATATCCGGAGTTTTCGCCAACATTGCCCACGTCAATTTGGTATTCAAATACAGCTCGTATGATGATGATGTCTAAGGATCACTGGTTTTGGGCAATCCTACCATTCCCTGTTAATAACTTAGCGATAAGTGTAAAAACTTTTAAATAAATTTGCTGGGCAATGTTGCCTACCCGTTTTTGCTCATTTCCATATAAGGCTCGCCTAAGCATTTTACAAAGGCTAGGGTTGTCACTTTTGAGAAAATCTGTTACAATAGTTTAATGGCCAAAAATATGATTTTTGCTGTGTTTTTCATTAGTTAACGGGATAAAACATCTAAGTAAAGGATAATAAGACAAATTAAATACAGTATATATTTATAAACTTACTTTAGTGTACAAACATAACCTTATTTTACATGCGAAGTTGGGTAAATTAGATGAAAGTGACAACCCTAATCCGTTTTTGGTGGTGGGCAATGTTGGTATGGATGCCAAATCACCGGATTACTTTGCCCACCGCTAAAACTCGCTAAAAATTACAAATTAAAGATATCTTATTGATACTGTTTTAACACCCCCTGGCACTGATTAAAATAACCGACTTGGTTTCACATTACATCTCAAAACTTTTTGAAGTGAAAATTTCTTTAGCGGCGTGTAATAGTGCCCTTGCGGCCTATTTGCTGAATAAATGTTGAAGTTTGAAGTTTGCATGCCAAGTTTCGTGCTTGTGACGTTTATACAATAAAAGTGCAATGCGAACTACCTGCAAGTCGACATTCTGTTGTCAACTGTCATGGCGTACAGGCGGGTCGCGGAGTACACCTGACTGACCAACTGAGTTTTATTTATCACCTTGTAATACAACAGAATCTAGACGTCACAATGGCGACGAGGATAAAGAACGTAAGAAAAAACAAAAAAATCGATGTAGTTGCTAAATAACCGACAAAAAGTTATCAGTTTGAAATTATTTTTTCAATAAAAGGGAGGGAGACGAATGACCCGAATAGCACAGGTATGATGGACCATTGTGGACTTAATTTATAGCTCTGAGCACATAAACATCTTTATAAGGTACACTTCTGGTATTTAAACTATATTTTGATCGAGAAAAGAACTATTTTTACGCTAATATTATTACTATAGGGCACATTTCAACGTCTTATTCAGTTTAAATACTATTAAATGCTTTTACCTTTCCAAAAAACGGGTCGGTGAACAGAAATTAAGCCAAATACAGTAAAATAAGTTATTATAAAATAGAAATAAAACTTTTATAGCGACTGTGTATTTAAGGAAGCGTGTAAAACTATAATTAAGTTATACGTATAATAAATAAACTGTCGCGCATATTGCTGTGTAGTGCTAAATATGTCTGTTCACCGGTAATTTACTACAGGTAACTAAGTATACCAACGTGGTGCTATCTGCGTTAACGGTTGTTGAAACAATATCTGGGTGCGCTGTAGTTTATTATTAGCTCACAAATGTATCAAATTAACGACAAATGCTTAATAATAGTTCACATAATAGGGTTAACACTTTTAACCAGAAGTTATCTACCTAAATAAATAATAAGTGTACGCTTTATTTAGCGTCAGACTCAATAAAAATCAACAGATCATCTGCTATACAACATGGTGCTACTTAGCTTACGTGTGCTAGTTAGATATGCATTGAAATTATTTAACCAAATCAGCATAATATTATCTGGGTCTTGTTTCTATAATGCAAAAGGAAAAATAAGTAAACAATCTGATACTGTCGGTGAAATTTGTCGTAAAGCTTAAGCTTAATACGAGTATTCTCCAAAAATGGAATACTTTTATGGTTGTAAATGTTGTTGTGTTAATAGTGCACTCACCCTCCTGGGGCCCAGCCATACAAGGAAAAAGTCTGAAATTTGCTATTGAAATTTGAATCTATAGTGTAGGATTCAGGGTTGATTTTGTTTTGTTTAAAATGGAACGAAGCAAAACAGATGCAACTCTGCTTCAATTAAACATTAGGTTGTGTCGCTAAGGAGCAAAATGTCATGGTTACGGCGACGGCGAACATTGAATCCTGAACGAAGCGAGGTATTAAAATGGAATACTGAGCGTAGTGAGGGATTCAAGTGTGAACGCCCAAAGTGAAAATAATTTTGCTACCATGTGACCCATACTGCTTTTCACATCACATAATATATGTATAAGGAAATAAAAAATAAAAATAAGTTAGATTAAAGAACCTAAAGTCTTAAGAGTTTAAACCTAGAGTCTTAAGAGTTTAAAGAGTGAAAAGAGTCTGAAAAGTCTAAAGAGTTAAAAGAGTAAAGAGTCTAAAGAGTCTAAAGAGTCAGTCTAAAGAGTCTAAAGAGTAAATAGTCTAAAGAGCCTAAAGAGACTAAATAGTCTAAAGAGACTAAATAGTCTAAATAGTCTAGAGTCTAAAGAGTCTAAATAGTCTAAAGAGTCTAAAGAGTCTAAAGAGTCTAAGAGTTTAAAGAGTCTAAAGAGTCTAAAGAGTCTAAATAGTCTAAAGAGTCTAAAGCGTTTAAAGAGTCTAAATAGTCTAAAAAGTCTAAAGAGTCTAAAGAGTCTCAAGAGATTAAAGAGTAAAGAGTCTAAATAGTCTAAAAAGTAAAGAGTCTAAATAGTCTTAGGGGCTATTCATAAATTACGTCATTTCAAATTAGGGGGGGGGGGTCTGGACATCGGATGACGGTAGCATGAAGTAGGAGGAAATGGGGTCATTTGAAGCATGATTTTTGGATGATTATAGGGGGGGGGGGTCAAAAATCGCCAAAAATCGATGACGTAATTTATGGACAGCCCCTTAATAGTCTAAAGAGTAAGGAGACTACAGAATCTAAGTTAGAGTCTAAAGATTGTAAGAGTTTAAATAGTCTAAGGAAGTCTAAAGGGTCTAAGGGTCTTGAGAGTCTGAAGAATCTAGAGTCGTACATGTGTGCAGTAAACAGATTTTGTTGAAAATAATTATAATAAAAAAAAACCATTTTCCGAATAAATGTAAAAAATTCTTCCACCGAACTTAGAAAGTACCTACTACAGCTGGTGGGACCGTGGGCCTTGGGAAGGTATGGCTATGCTTAATAATTCTGCCGCGCCAGCAATGATTGCGCGGTGATCGATTACATTTGGAAACTCATGAAATGCTTACCTTGTCCTCCTTAAATAAGTTCTTTATTTAATTATTTAAACGAGTTTTCAAATGCAAGTACCGCGGTTATGGTGGTGGGGCGGGGTTGCTGATGCCGACTATGGTGTATTTAAAATAACTAACTAGACATTGACACAACCTTGCCTATAAATATGAAAACTAGAAAAGTCGAGTTTTATAGGCTGAAAAGACAATGGTATTAATGTATAGTTTATGCAAGATAAGAGTTCCGTATAAATAAATACCTACAATTGGAGTGAAGACTCCGTGAGTGAAACCTAAGTCCGAATAAGGAAATACCATTGGAGTGAAAACTCCGCGAGTGCTGCATGGGATATCGGCCCATGTAGTGCAAATGATAAGCTCTTCAGAATTAAAAATAAATATAGCTCAGGAAAAATTCCATAAAATTTAAATTGTTAGTAATATGTGACTATAATTAACGTTAAGGAGTGAAACTCAGGTTATTGTCACAAAGACTCGTTGAACTTTAATGTATGTCTTGGGGTCCAATCCTATGTATATGTGTCTACCTGTTCTGTTTGTTACACGTTAGGTTACTTCGATAACTCCTTAAGTACAGAAACTCGGTAGTTAGAAGGTACTTACTTAACGCACATGTTCCGTGCTTACTTACGGATAGTATTACAATGATGTCTTAATTGTCCTTTAGAAAGCTTTAGAATGTGCCTGAGTGTCGTGTGCCTGCTATCTGCGAGCACTCTTCCAAGTACGCACGTTTCAGAAGCTAGCGTAATGGACATTTTTAAAGTTGCTGTCGACAAATTATAAGAATACTTTTCGCAAAAACAGAGTTTGTATGAACGATTCGTGTTTCGACTGATGCAACAAGAATTGTACTTTGGAAATTTTAAATCTAATCTATTCCTAATGATTCTAAATGTGATTTCAATGTGGAAAATTGAGCCTCCGCCGATCTAAAGGAAAATATTGAATCTAGGGGTTTCAGTTACAATAAACAAGTGGGAACAAATTTGATAAAATGTTAGGAGGCAACTGAAAGAGTTTTTGGGCAAACATAACAAACAGGTAGACAGGATTGCGATAATGGCGCCGCCTTCCCCCTAAAAGATAAAATGTGCCGGCATGTGATAAATGTGCCTACAAAGGCCAATTCAAAATGCAAAGCTGCACTAGGACTAAATGAGTACCGATAAAAGTCGACGGGCCGACTAAATTAAAGTCCAAAAATAAATAAATTACCTAAAGCCAATCAACTAATTTTAGTGCCAAAAGAAGACAATAATTTTAAAAATAAATAAATTACCTAAAGCCAATCAACTAATTTTAGTGCCAAAAGGACACAATAGTAATTCTATAAATTTACAATCAGGTCAAAGGTCAATTTAAGGTAAATAAATAGACGCTGGGTCCGTCACAATGCCACACATTGTGTAGGTATCTAAAGTAAATGCTGAAAAAATACAAAGTACCAATCAGTGACGATGCGTGAAACCTTGCACTCCCACTGCGCTACTTTATATATGACTTGTTCCTAATAGTGAAAACATACACATACGAACATAGTAACCAAATCCGTAAAATGGACGGCCAAGCGATGGCGTCAATATCGGACAGTTACCCAGATAGAGATGAGTTTTAATTAAGTGTAATAAAAAGGCACGTTAGTGGGAAATTTATACTGTGTACGTATAAAAACGTAAGGACCAGACGTGATCTTGATTGCACCAAATTGCAGTTGCCTAGTTGAGGTTGAAACTAACAAAATCAAACAAACCTTGTAAATTGAGGTTGCAGATCGAGCCTCTATATTTGCAAGAGTATATTATCAAAGAGTTATTTACTTAAGTCGTTGTTTAATTATCGTACAGGTACTAAGTACCAAGTATGAACTAAAACCCAAAATGGCCTAGGGTTTTATTAAAGCAACGGAATAATAATAAAGTAAATCTTCGAACAATGTACTCAATGAAACCGTGTTCATGGTAATGAAATTCCATTGGTTCCTTGTAAAATATACATAATTAGAGTTAAACAATATATGCCACCATCAACATACATAAATAAATAAATACATAAATGAACATACACAGGTGCTAGTTTTGCTCTATAATATATCTGTAAGTAATTGAACCTAAGGGAAGCAAAATGTCTATAAAAAAAATATTAATGTGACTGTAACCATGGTCAAATTAAGGCTGTGTATATTGTAGTCAAGGGCTACTGTAGACTATAGTCAAGGCTAAAATCAACTTTCAATTGTAAGCAGGGATTAAAGTTGTTTTCATAACATAAATAATATCATTCATTGTATAAGTAACATTAAGTTGCTAGATTAACAGTACAGTCGATATACCATACTTGAATATAATTGAGGTCAATACTGTATTCAGCAAGTATTATAATTAAAAAACGGTAATAAAACAATGTATCCAATGCAATTTATAATAATAACGGTCAAATATGTAGGTACCTACATCATTTTACCCGAGTAATAGAAATCTATTTGTATAGATCATGGTTTGCGTAAATAACATACCAGTACACAAGTAAAACTAAATAGGTTGTGATATCTGGTATGACTTTTTACCTTACTTAACATTGGACCATTTACGTATATTATAAATTGCATTATATCTATATATTATACTATATTACCTATCAAACAGCCAAGTAAAACTGAGGAAATCAGTTGTTGCCAATAAATAATGTACATGTACGAGATGTTATTGGAATATGTTACCTGTATGTTACAATTTTATTGGAAATTCACGAAATAGGTATTAATTGTGTGAAACGTGTACATAGCTTGAACGCTAATGAAAATACCTAGAAAAGTGTAAGCATCCAAAGAAAATATGTATCAATTAAGGTTAAACTCGTAAGATATTTAAACCTCGAGTTATTATCAATTTGAATAAAAGAAAGCAGACTCAAAATTCAAAACTGAAAAAAGGAGAAGGAAAGAGACTGATATTGTAAAAGTAAAATCATAATTGTATTAAAACACTTTATTACGCTAAACAAGTACATAACAATAAGAGAATAGAATAAATGTGTACAAAGGCGAACTCATCCCGTTAAAGGATCTCTTCCAGCTGACCGCTAAGCAACTGAGAGAGATACTAGGAATAGTGTAAATATTCCAAGGTTATATTGTTAAAAAATGTTTATTGTTGAACTGTTGAGAAATGAATATATCCACACCTCGCCGAGTTTCTTCCGCCGGTTCTTCTCGGGTCTGAGGTTAACGCTGTTTTCCGAACCGGTGGTAGTATGTCGGAATTAGAATCTAAATTAACCTAGCAGTTATAAGATAAACAGATGTGAGATGACTGAACTATTGTTGCATGGCTAACGCATAAAATAAAATAAATAAATCATTATAAAAAGGAAGAGATGTGACGTTTATACAATAAAAGTGCAATGCGAACTACCTGTAAGTCGACATTCTGTTGTCAACTGTCATGGCGTACAGGCGGGTCGCGGAGCACACCTGACTGACCAACTGAGTTTTATTTATCACCTTGTAATACAACAGAATCTAGACGTCACAGTGCTTTCTGCCGGATGGGACAGGATTTAGGATGGGTCAGACCAGGACCGCATTTTTGCAGGTTCATCTTTTATTAGCCAGACTCTACCTCCATACTAAATCGAGCTAAGGAGTCGCACTATAAAGAAATATTGAACATTTTCTTTCAAGTTGATATACAGGGTGTCCATGCATTAGGGTATTTATATTCAATATTCAATAATTTATTCATAAAATCAATACAATTTTACACGTCAATGGTATTTAGAACCAGTATACAAAGTATCATAACAAATTACGATTTTTTTACTTTGGAGCAACCTGTATGTGTTAGTAGCTCCTTTGGTAATAAATAGTATGACTAGATTTTGCCCTGTGCGCGGGGCCCGAGGGCCCCGCGGTCTTCTTGTAGTTTGTTGTTGGTGCTGTTGTTTTTGTAGTAGTAGTAGTAGTAGTAGTTTGTTTTCCAAAGGGAAAAAGAAATAAATTTGTACTTTTGCTAGGACGAAAAGATCCGCGTGAAAGCACTACATTCCCGCAGCTCGGCCTGGCCGCGAATTTACAAAAGCTATACTATTTCAGTCACGACTCAGATTTTAATAGGTGAGCTTTTGTTTATGCATATTACTTGACAATATCTATACCGTTTCGGTAAAAAGTAGTCACTGAAATGGATTAGCTTTTTGCATACATATTTTCAAATATTATTCACGCCAAAACCTAGTCGAGTTTAGTAAGTTCAGGGCTTCAGGCACGTTTGAATGTGATATCTAAATTTTAATAATACTTATTTACTCAAATGGTTTAGATTTTGTTGCGATATATTTAAACATTAATGCTCTCACAATACCTAGTCGAGCGGAGTCTCGCCGTCATTATTCAATATTATTCATCGAGTATTATTTGTACGACACTTAAGTTCACTGAATATTGATTTCAACAATTATATTTTTACTAAATTACTTTTCACCTAGTATTCATGTAAATTGCCAAAAAAGTAGTTTAGGTTAGTTTGATCTGCAACCTCCAAGAAAACGAAATGTTGCTGGAAAAGTGGGTTAGGTTAGGTTAGAACTGCGATCCCCAAGAAAACGAACTGTTACCAAAAATGTGGGTTAGGTTAAGTTAGAACTGCGACCCTCAAGAAAATGAACTGTTGCCAGAAAAGTGGCTTAGGTTAGGTTAGAACTGCAACCCCCAGGAAAATGAACTGTTGCCAGAAAAGTCGTTCTATGTAAAAAAAAGTCGGTTCGCTGTTTGGTCGCAGTTCACCTAACACGTTCTTCCTCGCTTCGTTCGTCGTCGCACCTATATTGACTCAGTGAACTCTGTCAAATGACTAGACGATATCGTATTAATAAATATCTAGCAAGTTGAATGATTTGACCAAAGAAATGTACTCCAAACGTTGTACACATAGTAATAATCTACATAACAATAATTCTATAAAGTAAAACGTTGTCATGATGAAAATTTGGTGAATGTTGGTTGCCAAAGTAAATCATCTGCGAAAAGTTGTCTGGCAAGTGAAATTCGGACAATAAAACTTCGGAGAAAAGGCAGAACACCGTAGTAAATCTTGGTCCTTAAATAAATCATCTACTTCGTTATGTACCAATGTATTATAAAATACAGTCGACTTATAATTGTATTACGATTTCACATTAAACATGTCCTAATAAGAAATCTCAACTGATATAGTTCTTAAATGAAAAAAAAAAATAGGCATTTTTAAGTAATTAGCACGAACGGTAATTAATACAATACAATCGGAGTCATTACTAAAATATTATTCAAGTTTAGATCGCAACAAGATAGCATTTGTAGCAACAATATCCATATTAATTTAGCCAACAAAGTCTATACGATTTCAGTAAATTTCTGTACTGTAATGGATTAGGGTTTGGTTAAGTTTTGTCCAAACAAAAGCTAATCCAGTTCAGTTCGCATCTGGACCTTATCAGTATAGGCTTTGTAAATTCGCGGCCTGGCCTCGCGTGCTTGGGAACTCGTAAGGGACGCTCCGGGCCTTCGGCCCTACGCGGAGCTCGGCCTTCGTCCTTCCCTGGGTTTCGACATCGTATTAAAACAGTTGGGAGGGTTGGTTTTGCTTCGGGGCTTAAGCGGGAAGTTGGAGCTTAAACACGACCCAATAGGAAAAGTGTCTTAGACAAGCGAAACGGCGGGCCGAAGGCCGAAGGCCGTAGGCCAACTTCCCCCTCTCGTGTGACGCTTCGGGCCTTCGGCCCTACGTGGAGCTCGGCCTTCGGCCTTCGGCCCGCCGGCTTCGCTTATCAAGACAGTTGACTTTGTAGAACGCTTAGGGGAACTGCATTCACGCAGCTCGGCCTTCGGCCTCGCGTTTTGGGAGTCGGGGTGGAGGCTCCGGGCCTTCGGCCCTCCGCCGGGGTCGGCCTTCGGCCTCCCGGCCTGAAGCTCGCCCTTCGGGCTCGCTTAACACACTTTTTGTATAGGATTTTGCTTTGTTCGTCATTCCCGCAGCTCGGCCTTCGGCCTCGCCCAAAATTACTGGGGGTGGGGCACGCTTGGATATTCGGGGTGAAGCTCCGGGCCTGACGGCCCTACGCGGGGTCGGCCTTCGGCCTCCCGGCCTGAAGCTCGCCCTTCGGGCTCGCTTAACCTACTTGGAAATTTGAATTTTGCCCTTGTCGCCCGCCATTTTGGATTTTACCAAAAATTTTTTTTACATGGTAATGCTGGGCCCCCTAGCTCGCCGCATGCCAAATCTCAGCGTACTCGGACCAACTTGAAAAATTAAAAAAAAAGTCGGCCATTTTGAATTTTTTTAAATGCAGTTTGCTTTGTTTCGGGGCCCTCTATGACATTTGGTCGAGCACCCCCCACCTACCTCGCACCGTTTGAAAGTTGCCATACAAAATTAAAATGACCATTATTTCCGCCATCTTGGATTTTTTCCAAAAATTTTTTTTTCATAGGAATCTAGAGGCTTCTATCTCTCGCCATGCCAAATCTCAGCGCACTCGGACCAACTTGAAAAATAAAATAAAAAAAGTCGGCCCGTTTGAAAATTTTTAAATGCAGTTTATTTTGTCTCGGGGCCCTCTATGACATTTGGTCGAGCACCCCCCACCTATCTCGCACCGTTTAAAAGTTGCCATACAAAATAAAAGGGGCCATTTTTTCCGCCATCTTGGATTTTTTCGAAAATTTTTTTTCCCATACGAATCTAGAGGACCCCGAAATTCTGTGACCAAAATTTCAGCGCGCTAGGACAAACTTGAAAAAATTAAAAAAAAAAGTCAGCCATTTTGAAAAAAAATGGCGGCGTCAAAAACTGCCAGGGTCCTCTATGACATTTGGTCGAGCACCCCCCACCTACCTCCCACCGTTTGGCCGGGCCGTCGAACATTTTTCTGACCGGAAGCGGTAGGCCAAAAGTCGGAATTTTCTGAAGTCACGAGACCGCCCTCTATACGACCGTACCAAAGTCTAACACCCCACGAACCTCCTTCTGGGAGAACAATCATGTCAATTAATCAGTCGTGTTGCAGCTTTAAATAAGATTAATTATTAATTATTAAATTATTACATTAAATTAAATTAATTAAAACTTTCTTCGACCGTTTTGATTATCTTTTTTATTTATGACATTAATAAGATTCTGACTTTTGACAAATGTCATCATTGCCGCACATTTTCAAACAAATTGTCAAAAGCACTGCCAATGATTAATACAGTATGTTTCTTTTTGTTGTCGATTATTGGAATTAACTTTTGTTTGATAATTTAATGTTTTATCTTTTGTTCTAATTAAAAAGAAATTACCGTTAGAGCATTTCTGAGAAGTAACCCTATGTGGGATTTCAGGGTTTGTCCAATGGCTAAGGTCACCCTGTATTTAAAAACGTAAACGTTAAAGTTTTTGGGATATATGTATAGTAGACTATTTATACTCCACATTGATACCATAAGAAGTTAATAAAACTGCCTGAAAGTTAGAGAGGACTATGGAGGAGATTACTGTTTACTAGCTTTTGACTTAACTCCTGGCCCTGTTTCACCAACGTGACAGGTGCGACGAATTGTAAAATCACTGTTGCTGACGTCACAGGCATCCATGAACTACGGTTACCGCTTACCATCGGGCGGGCCGTATTCCTGTTTGCCACCATCATTGTATTATTAAAAAAAAACTTTATGATATCGGAAAAAAAACAGATATTTCTCTTGCTAAGTTTATGACAATTGTCACAGAAACACTGCAATTGTCACGAAATTCCGACATAACTCATTACCTGTCAAGAATTACCTACAATTCTTCTAGATCTTTGACAATTGTCAGAAACTTCACAGGAGAAATATCTGTTTTTTTCCGATATAATAAAGTTTTTTTTTAAATAATACAATGATGGTGGCAAACAGGAATACGGCCCGCCCGATGGTAAGTGGTAATCGTAGCCCATGGATGCCTGTGACGTCAGCGATAGTGATTTTACAATTCGTCGCACCTGTCACCGATGTGAAATTGGGGCCTGGCCTCTATTTCACTACGGTGGCAGGTGCGACACTTGTCGACATCACAGTTGGTACTGACGTTACAGGCCTCCATAGGCTACGGTAACCGCTTACCATCAGACGGGCGGTGTGCTTGTTAGCCACCAACATGTTAATAAAATAAAAACTCCATTATATCGCCAAATACTAAGTACTTATTTTGCGGAGCTAATGACAATTGTCACAAGAAACACGACAATTGTCGGTAATTCTTGACAGCAAATGAGTTCTGTGTAACACTATATGAGTAAAATGAATATAGGCGTGGAATCGAATGTATTTGCAGCCAACAAAATGCCAATGTTTGTTCAGCTACCTGTTCACCTGTTTAAATTGCTTATTATCAATTTAGATCCGGATTTTAAACCTGGCTGACATCGGATAGCCATTTATATTGATGTCAATGGTGTTGGTGAATATTTTAATTCATTCGGGCGAAAACCGGAAGGTATCATAAAATGTTCATGGAGAGAAATTGTAAAGGCCCCAGTACACAATGGGCCATTGCCGGCCACTCCAAGGGACGCAGCCATGCGGTAGAATGAGATAGCAATATCATTTGCTCCCTCTAACGCATAAATGCGGCCCTTGGAATGGCCGGCGATGGCCCATTGTGTACTGGGGCCTTAAGATATGGTATTGTAATCAACAACTGCAAAGTTTTTTTTACATCGGTTTGTGGCAAATACTGTTTAGTTTATCTTTATTTTAAAACGAAAAATGTCAACTTGCATGTTTTCTCCACTGTACACAGAATAAGTAATGATGTTACTATATCTCATATGTTCAGAATATTACTTGAATAAACTTATTATCCTATATAAAATGTGTGTTTTTATATTTCTAAACCCAGTTTCTAAGTAGATTGCACATACATTATAGTCACATTAAAATTCCATTTTGCGAAATAAAGAATTCAACATTTAACTTTGCAAAAGTAGATAATTGTTATTAGAATATTTTCTAAAAGCAATAAAAATAGATTAGGTTAGATTCGAGCTACAATGACATTAGGTTGGGTTCAAGGTAAGGTTGCAGGGCCTCAACAAGGGAAAAAAAGGGGGAGGGACTGTTGGCCTGGCTAAGTGAGCCAGAACTCACCCACTACTCCCTACTACTGCCGTAAGCAGGTAATGAATTCCCAATGTATTAGGTATAGGTTTAATAAATTATAAATATATTTCATTAATAACATAATAATATACAAATATGTAAAAGCATAAAGTAATAAATAAGCCTACAGTAATCACGTATACCGGTCCCACGGATGCGGATGTTGCTTACATAATCTCGTCTGTCAAGGAGTTTCGGCAGGAAAGGCCTTGGCAGACTTAAAAAATTCCGAAATGAGGGTTCATACCTACCGACTGAATTGGTTTCATGGAGGTGTCAGATGGGTTAATGTAGGGTAACTGATGTACACCTTGCTAACATAATCTCGTCTGCCAAGGTGTTTCGGCAGGAAAAGCCTTGGCAGACTTATATATTCATGAAATGAGGGTTCATACCTACCGACTGGAATTGGTTTCATGGCGGTATCAGATGGGTTAGTGTACGGTAACCGATGGTCATCTTGCTTATAATCTCGTCTGCCAAGGTGTTTCGGCAGGAAAAACCTTGGCAGACTTATATATTCCTAAAATGGGGGTTCATACCTACCGAATGGAATTGGTTTCATGGTGGTATCAGATGGGTTAGTGTAGGGTAACCGATGGCGACCTTGCTTACATAATCTCGTCTGCCATGGTGTTTCGGCAGGAAAAGCCTTGGCAGACTTATATATTCCTGACATGAGAGTTCATACCTACCGACTGGCATTGGTTTCATGGTGGTATCAGATGGGTTAATTTAGAGGTCCCGATGGTCACCTTTGAGAGCGTCTGCCAAGCACTTCCGGCAAAAAAAATAGTGGCAGACTTCGCTTTTCTGTGTCTACATGTAAATTTCTAACTGCTGCCATAACTACTATCTCGGTATCAGATGGGTTAAATCAGCCCCTTTTTTCGCACCGGAAGTGGCCTTCTTTTTCGTACTTTCGGCAAGTTCCGCCGTGGCAGACTATCGAATTCGGACTTAGCATAACTTTTCTGGGAAACCATTGTGCATTTCATCGTGGTATCAAGTCGGTTAGAAATTTTGCGGCCGGCTCTTCTACCAAAAGTGATTTCTGGTTATTAACATTTAATGGTTAATAATGAATGGCCAAATTATTGCTAAGTAGTAATAATGTTACTAATTATAAGTAATACTTATAGGTACTTATATGGATAAGCGTCAAAGAAAGTTCACCTCTACAACACAACCTGTTTGAAAAACATGGGCACATAAAGTTAAAACCCAAAACACCACTGACTCACCATTTCACATAGACGAATTCCAAATAATTTTCTAACGTCTTATAGAAATAAAGTAATATTCATGTACAGTTAAAACTAATAACCAAACTACATACTTTTGGCGACTGCATCCAAACCAGAATTCTGGTTTTGTGATACCGCTATGCACTTGAGATATTTACTACAAAATAGACGTACCTGTTTAATTGTAACACACACGACACTGTAAGTTCTTAAAATATCATAGCATAGTTTATTTACATATACAATTGTTCGTTATTATGGAGGCGTTTCGTTCGATCGTTGTCGTTTGACCGGTAAGACAAGGCGCCGCGCGATACCTGCCTCAGACCCGTCCACTAATCGACTGTCTATCTATGCTATAGTGCACGTGTTTACTTCGGCTTGTGTGCGTGTGTGCGTGAAGGCTTCAATCGCTGCGCGTGCGCGTGTGAAGTGTTGCCAGTACATTATATTCCGCGAAGATCTGGAATAAATGTAATGATATCGAAAAGAGACAAGCTGAGGGGCTACCGCGAAAACCGAAATTCGCAAATTGCGGGGATCTTACTCTTTTACTCCAATGAAGGCGTAATTAGAGTGACAGAGAAAAATGCCCGCAATTGACGATTTTCGGTATTGGCGGTAGCCCTACTGAGTTTTTGATTGTTATAATTTCTGCCTTTATTCAGGATTGTTCCATTAAAAGTTGCATTATACATGCTGTTTTCATGGAAATCACTGCAGAACGACTAGAATGTGACAACATACTTATAGCATAATAAATGAATGTTTTTATATCGTGTCACCACGGACACATATTTTATTTTAGACAGTCAACCCTGTCCGCTATCATTCGCAGAATGCTGTTGGGACTGCGGCGGCGTACCCGGCGCACCAGGGACGCTGCGCGCGCACGCATGGTAGAGTCTGGACAAAGAGAATTTGAAATAGAGGAATATTGTCAAAGTAAATTAGGTAGTCACTACATTTTTACTGCTATCTTTCGACACAAAGATGGCAGTAAATGTACTGACTTGTATAATTTACTTTGACAATATTCCTCTAGTCTAAATTCTCTTTGGTCTGGATAATGAAAGATGAATCTGCAAAAACGCGACAATAGGGAATATTAGGCAAAGCTCTGCGTAGGTGACACCACTAGCACATACAGTAAGCAAACCTCATTGACATCATCAATGATACATCATGCGTCACTAGGTCAATCACATGGCCTACCGCGAAACACCCTTACACTACAGAGACACTAGAAGATTGTTAACCGAGGGATGAATGACACTCATTTCAAACGGTGCCTGTCACCAGAGTCAAACACTACTTTTTATTTCGAATATGAGGAAACCAAATAAAAAGAGACAAACTAGTAAAATCAGTAAGTTCTCAATCTCAAGCCCCCTCCAGACTATGTGCGTGAATCGCGCCGCGACGTCGCGGAGCGAACATATCGTGAAGTTGACGTATGACTCCACACTCGCACACTTCACGACGATTTCGCAGTTTGGTTTGCGACAAGATGGCGGAAAAGCATTAGCTGATCGAGTTTAACTGTTAGTTATCTATGGCATCATACGTGATTTTGCTGTTTTTCCATTTTGTTTTCTTGTGAAACCGTAAAATATAGCTGCTTAATATAATATAATCATAATACTCGTATAATTATCTTGCCACAGAAGAGCCAAAATAGTGTGTAATGTGGAGTCTTGCAAGTTCGCGCTTCGCGTCTCCTTTGACGCGGGCCGAAATACCGACAAAAAACGGAGAACAAGGCGCGAAGGCGTGAACAATCTGCGAAATCGACGCCACACTCGCGTTCGCGGCTTCGCCCGCGATTCACGCGCATAGTCTGGAGGGCGCTTCATAGTTAGATATATTTTCATGTAGGTAAATATGGTGTACCGTTACTCTTACATGCAAAATTGCATGGACACAGTATAAAATAAATGAATTCATTCATAAAGCGGTCAAGTAATTTTGGGCCTCGGTGTACCTACTTTGGCTTGGCCAGGGGTGCGAAACTCCTGACTTCGGTCAAACTCGGCTCCGCTCGGCTCAGAGGGGCTACCGCGAAAACCGAAATTCGCAAATTGCGGGGATCTTACTCTTTTACTCCAATGAAGGCGTAATTAGAGTGACAGAGAAAAATGCCCGCAATTGACGATTTTCGGTATTGGCGGTAGCCCTACAGCATTGCTCCGAGCAATTATTAGGGTTGACTTCCTTTTGCGTGCACGACCACAGATAAGATAATCACTTGATTTTTGACAACCCTAAATAGCCGAAAGGGATAGTGTCATATATTAGAAAGGGACAGCATGATTCGACCCTGAACCGCTGTCAAACTTCGTTTTTGTAGGAAGTTTCCTTTCTGTACGGTAGTACTATTAATTATTCTGTGGCTTGGCTCTCAGTTTGACATGTGTATTTAAATACTGGCAACATTAACGGTCTACGCATACGCATACTTTCGTCGTATGTTCGTCGTACAAGCAAAGTTAGCTCGGTGTATTGCTTTTAGAGAACTATAGTATCTTTAGGCTCTGTTTTATTTTGTTTATAAATAGCCCAGGTAATAACTTGCTGGTTAAGGGTTCTGCAGTAGGACTGGGGTCTTATATATTTCTCAGAAATTGTCTTGGAGCGCGTTATGGTGAATTCGAGATACTAATTATAAGACAGGTTTTTCCTTTTTCCCGTGTCTTGTGTTCTTATTATTTAAATGAAAGGTCGACGCACTACGAAATGATTTTTAAGTTTTGATATAATGTAAAACACATATTAAGTACCTACCTAATTACCAGGTTATTACAAATTACAAACACTTTTTAGTCCACATTGGTCTTATCGTTAAAAAGAGATTTCTTCCAAATGGCAAGGGTGTGAGATTTTACGTCTGATTACTACTTATAGCACAGAATAATAGTATTAGGTACAGAAGATTCAGTCTCTAACAAAACGCGTCTGTTACGATTAGGACAGATATGACCGTTAGGTGGCGACAGCGCCACGCGCGGCTTATGGCTAGCCACCAAAATTGGTATGGGACGGATGTACTTGTAGCTACCTGTTGCAACGCGACGAAATAGCGGAGTGAGCCACGCCTGCTTATAGTACTTAATCTACCAATTTCAAATTCATATTGAGTTGACAGCGCCATCTCTTGTCGAGTAGCGAATGAAATAATTTTCATTTATGATTCGTGTGATGACACTTTTATTTTTTTTGACAGTGGTACCAATATAACGTGTTTTCTATTCATTCATTCAGTGTCAAATGTCAAGTCAACAGTCAGTTTATTCTACCAGTTTTTTTTAATGTTTTTATTTTTCTTTGTGATTTAGATCGATATATATTCATATATTGTGATGATCGGATATTCAGTGTAAAACATAGGTAGTGTTATTTATTTACATTACTATGCAAAGGAAGATCACGTAAGTACTACCAGTACTACTAATGTTTGGCTAACTTTTCTAAAGATATCAACATTCATGCAGTGCTTACTGTCCATGGGTTTGTGTGTGCTTTCGAAAACAATACAGCTTCAACGAATAGGCTTATCAGTCGACTAGTTAGAATCGGAAATCTTTATCTTGATTAATGCAGGTACTTACTGCATTAATCTTTTGGTCCACAGTCCTTAAAAGGTAAATTGCAGTTAAATAAAAATCAACCATAATTTTTAGATTCATTTTATTTTCAATAACATAAAAATGTTATGTTTTTCATTTTACACATTTCAAAATGAATTTCAGTGGGTTCGATCTGATTCCTAAAATGTTTACATTAAATTCAAAATGTATTAACTACAGTACAGTTTGGCTTTGCATGAACTCGGAGTCATGGGTTGCATAATACCTTATTTAGAAATCTTCTTTCACTTATTTCCAAATGTTGCATCTTACATTTGTACAAGAGCACAAAATCTACTACTCCACAGCTGTTCATTATAATATTCAACAAAATATATTGTAATAGTTCACTTGCTAGGGTGGATCACTCAACCGGTTTCTTGCCTTTTTAAATGTGATATGCTATACATTTTTTGTGATATTTTCCATTTTATACAAACAAATTCGTTATTTAATCACTTAAAATAGGTAAATGTGTAAAAAAAGTGCTATTTGGTCTCACAAAAATCCTTGTGATGATCCACCCAACCGCAGTATTCACTACAATAAATAGAACTAGCTAACTGGAATTGAAGGTCCCTTAAAAGTATGCATTAATTGTCAAAGCGGTGATCAACTAGCCATACAACATGACCATCAAAATTTTGCTCTCATCAATTACTATTAAGATTTCATGTTACAATTAAGTTTAAAAGAGCTTCTGTGTGTGTGTGAGTAGTTGACCACAGCTGTGTATATAACACTAATTTTATTGTTTTCCGTAATAGATGACTAACTCTAAGAGGCGTCCATATTCATAGCATGAAGTAAAGATGCGCAAATCACCAATTTTTACATAAGTTAGTGAAAGGATTGACAGATTTACATATAAACTCTAAGATATTTATTAACTGTCTCATCAAAAATTTACTAATAGTAAGTTATCTCTGAAAATTGACATCTAAATTAATTATGGAGTACTTGAATATTTTATGGGAACTTAATTCCATTTAGAAATTTCGCGTTAATTGAGGCCCGGGCCGCCACTGCGCCCAAGCACAACTAAACATTTGAAAATATGTGAAACACGATCTTGTCAACCATGCTCATCTCAATTTTATCATTCAATACAACTTTCTATATAATAAAACTATACAATTTGACAACACCATTTAGAATGTCATTAAAATTCATTATTGCTTCTCTATTTAGATACAAGTATATTGCTAAGTTGAAGTCGTCAAGGGGGTTGCATAAAACTTAGATGAGCACAGATCTGAACATGACTAAGGTGTTGGCCGGGATGCCATGTTGGGAGGTGTTTGCATGTGTGTGGGCGCGTGTCAGAGCACAGCACGGTGTCGTGTCGGTGCGAGGATGCCTTGGGGTGTCACACTGAAGGCACGTGTAGTAATTTGCACTCTGAACGCTTGTTAACTTTTATACATATGGTATTTCGTATGTACATGTAAAACCATGTGTAGATTTTTAAAATTTAGTAATACTATACTAAACTGGCCGTCATATAAGTATCTGCCATGTTCTAAGTATAACTAGGTAATATAATATTCTTAACTAGATTCATATTTACAAATAATACAGTTCAATTTATATAGAAATTAAAATATATTTCTATCATTCTTCGATTCACATAACGCAAAATAATTTAACAGAGTTCATTTTTGCACTCACATTTACAATATAGTTTTGTAACTAATTTGTTACCATTTATTTGTTGATTTCAAACAACTCATATATCACCCAATAAGCGAGTAGCACTATACTCACGAATCCTATCATATTATCTTATCGTTTAAAAAATGCAGAATATGCGAAAAACTTCAAGGAATACTTTACAGTAAATGGCAATTGAACGTTATAGTTCGCCCGCATCCGATAGGAACTATAAGATTCAGAATGCCTCTCAGCGGAGTGAACTAACGCTATATGTACATGCCCCCCAGACCAAAACAGCTAGCACGTAACTCTCCTATTTACACCCTCAACTATCCACAAATGATAAACTCTTACGATTACAATTATGTATGTCGCATCGAATAAGTTGAATTAAGTATTAATGAAAATTTGTGTTACAGTTTATGCTAGAGTTTAGAATATAAGGAGCTCAAATGCGCCACCGATTGTGCGGCGGTGCGAGGAACTATAATACATTCAAACACCGAAGTGTCTATGGCCACGCCTCGCCTCACATACTTTACCTATATACTAAACGATCTCCAGCATCATTGTTTCAACAACCGATGCTACCGTGGTGATTATGTTGGATATTGCAACTCCAGTCAACGCTTCCAATATGCTGTTCATCAAATATTATTGCATACCTACTAGAAACTAAATTAATTCCTAAATAGTCTAGCAATCTTCGCAATGCGATGAGCAAATTGACTTAACGTTTTGCGACATACAACATCTTCACGAATGGAGAAAGGACTAAAATCTAGTATCACAATGTCGGGCTTCGCTGGCTTGAATGCGAGTAGAATCAACGCCACACTAGGCTGCCACCAAACACTAGTCCTGTTTTAACGAGCTGCACTTTCTTATTCTAATAGTATACAATTTCTGGTAGAAAACACAATTGCTACATTAGGATAAGTCACCTACACTCAACACCCAATTTCAACAACGCATGTCATCGAATTCGGTATCTTATGGTGTCACAATCAAATTGTTTACCACGGTAGGATCTAGCGAGGTTACAGTCCAATTGCATTTTCCTTCTCGTTACAGGTAACAATCAACATTCACTGACATCCCTCGCTAAAAATGGCGCTCTATCTGCCTTTTTAGCAAAGAACGTAAGCGTTTATTCCCCAGTGCTCCCGTTAGATCAGTATTTGTGCTCGGTGCGTTCCAGTGTCTTGTGTTTACTCGAAGAGTGCCAGGAGGTCGTCGGAGGAAGGCACGCGGGGAGGGTGCGAGCCGGCGGAGGACGACGAGGACGGCGGCGTGGCGAGCAGCTCGCCGAGCGCCGGCGCGTCCAGGTACGACAGCAGCTCCATCGGGTCCACGCTCGTCTCCGGCAATAGCTGGAAAGAGAGCATCACGTTGCACTTTCTAGCTCGTCTCTTTACATACAATAATTGCAATAATAAGTGGAAAACAGATAGGTTAATGCTCGTCTAAAATAGCCAGTCATTTTTTCTAAGGTCTTGCTAGGCGCTAATAAGCCAATAACGATGCTATCTAACCGACGCCTGTAAGATTAAGTTTTATAATGCTCATTGTTGTGTTACTTCTATTAACTGGAAGAATTTGTCCTGGCTAAACAATACCCAGTACCGCTACGCAATACTCTACTTTTTTGTTCTGTTGTCGTTTGTCACACAGATTACTTCGCATAATCAACCGCGCTGTGTCGCTCGCTAGACCAGACATAAATGAGATTGTGTAACTTACATTGAGATTTTCCGTGCCCTCGCCGTCGATGACCGCCGCGGGGTCGAAGTTTAGGTCCGACGGTATGTCCACGTCGGTGAGGGAGTGGTGGCCGACGGACGGCGGGCCCGGCGTGTGTGAGGAGCCAGGCGTGTGCGCTCCGCCGCCTCCGCCCGGCGTGTGCGCTGAGCCCGGCGTATGTGGCGTGTGTGGTGTGTGCGGCATCTGTCGAGTTATGGAAAGGTTACTTTATGTTCTCTTCTTTTACTATCCTACTTTGAAAATAACTGCCCAAAAAAGCGGTGTCAAGTCTGTTGTACTTATCAGTACTTGCCAGATGAAAAAGAGTGTTAAGTGCCACTGATTCTAAGTCAAGGAGAAAACGTAATTTTATCGAATAAGAGATGTCTGTCGACTTACTGTGAATCATTTAGGTATGTGTCAAAACTAAACGAAGAAATACCTCAACAATACAAACCTGATCATTCAGACTTTTTTCCATCGCATTCAAAGGATCCAGCGAATTCACGCTATCGTTCAAATGCGACAGCGGACCGTTGCCAGCAAACTCGTTACTTCCAGGGCCATTGCTCATGCCGAAGTCGTAATTCGGATTGCCGTTGGCATTCCGGTTCTGCGTGCTCTGGTTGTAGGTGGAGATCATGGAGCCGCTAGCGATCGTGTTCATGTCTGGAGGTAGGTACGGCGATAATGCTTGGTCCCAGTTGTTCATTGTGGGCATGTTCATTGAACCCGGCGACACCGCTTTGCCTCGCTTGCCGACGCTGTTGTCATTGCTATCTTCATCCTGAGAGCAAAACATGAGTATTAGACATCTCTACATGTCTAATAGACTAGGTAGGTAATTTAATATTATATTGAAGGGTTCTTAAGTATATCAGCACGGGAATTGGAATGATTTCTTACCTTTATTCCAGCATTAGCAGGATTTTTCGCTGGCTTCCAATTTGCTCCAGCATCAATGGTGACCTCATCAACGTCTGAATTGTTTGCCGTATTCAGGATTCCCCACATGTACTGGTCAACCTCTAGGCCTTCTAATTGCGCTGGTTTACTGGAAGTATAATTAAATCAGGTTATATTACAAGGCAACTATGTCGTGAATATTACTTGTCAATTAAATTTATGAAGTTGCAGGTATAAAGAAAAGTACTAAAGTATGAATTTGTTGCAACTTACTTGCACACAGGACATCTCCACGACCCTCTTTCACAGTTGAGTTGTAGATAAGATTCCAGATCGAAACACTGTATGTGTTTACATTCATGTCCTCGCGCAGGCAGCGTTATTTTCTTGAACGTTATTGGGCATTTTAGCGAGACTTTTAAAGCCGTTTGTTCTACGCTGTCCCTGTCATTCGGATTGTTGGAGACGTTATTGCTATTTGCTGGCGATTGGTTGAAGTTCATCTTGATTTTGGCGATGCAGTGGTCGGCTGTCAGCAACCGTTTCCGTAGTAGTCCTTGCAGGACACTCCTGACACTAGGCCGGTGGACTAATTGTAATACGAACAGATGTGACTGAAAAAAAGAATCCCAAATGATTACCCGTCCCAAATTATTTGCAAGACATGGATGGACGTGAGTTGAATAGATACTGTTATGACTTGGACCGTATTGGCACAAGTGTTTCAAGAATTAAAGGCAAATGTTTGCTCGGTTTTCAATAATGAAGACACTTACACAACAGCAGGCGGACACGGTTATCTGTATCGTGTTTCTGCCAGGCTGGCAAACTTCTTTCAGGTACAGCGGTTTGTGTGATGTTTTGTTCTCTCCTCTATCTATAACTAAAGGCGTTGCGTTGACCGAGACTTGGACACTCGCCGGCCAGTTCGTGTTCATCTGCCTGTCTTCGTGGTGGAAGCATTTTAGTTGTAACTCAAGATCCGATCTGAAATGGAAACATTGATGTCAGGATTTTTTCTCAAATTATTATGTTGAAATGGTAGAAGAAATGAAATGCGAATGATATTTACCTCCATATTAACGTTGAATGGACCGTGGCTTTTAATTGGAATACATGATTGCTAACTGCTAAATTATGTTCTAATCTAAACGGTGGTAATATAATACCATCTCTTACAGGGAATGTTAACCGGAGCTCGTCATCTGAAAAGGAAAATAACTGCATTAGTACAAGTTTTCAAAATTTGAACCAAAGCGACATAAAACTGTATATAAATATATAATTCAGATACGTACTTTGCATGCCCATAGGTTGTTTGAGCTCGTTAAAGTGGGGCTTTCCTTCACCAGCCGAGTTCGGACTTATGTATGGCGGCATACTGCTGGCCGGCGTTAAAGGAGGCGTGGGGTTCCCAGGGACAGGACTGTGCTGATAACTCATGTTAGTTCTCATCGCAACTTCCTGCGCAAATTGACCGCTGTATTGACCATACTGGCTGTTGCCACCCTGGTGCTGCGGAAATTGATTAGGAACGCCACCGTTAAAATATTGCCCTTGGTTAGAGTAAGGGGGCGTCGTCTGCCTCATGCCTCCTCTCATTCCTGCTGCAAAATTCCCACTCGGTCCCAGGGGTTGTTGAGGGGGATATTGGCCTTGGAAGCCCGGCCGTCCTCCATATCCCGCGGGATATTGTCCAGGCCCAAATGTAGGTTGACCACCCATGTACTGCTGCTTGCGCTGATTCATAAGCATCGGCCCCTGGGGATATGGCGTATGCCGCCTCTGATACTGGGGCCCCATCTTCGCCGAACCGGCCATCTGCCCAGGTCCCATTTGCGAGGACATCATATTAGCGTGCATGCCCATATTGGCCATTTGTGCCATAGGGTTCATGCCGTTCATGCCGGCGTTACCCATTTGGCCCATGCCGGTCATGCCGTTCATGCCACCGTTGCCGCCCATGCCCATCCCGGTCATGCCGGGGTTGTGGCTGCGCTGTTGACCATAGCCGTTCATCGCATTATATTGGGGGTTGCCCATAGTCATGTTTTGCATCTGAAATTGATTAACATTTCTTTAATATCTAGCAGAAGATGAACAAAAAACGTGAAGAGGTCTTTGTGGATGTGTGTGATTTGATTTATATTAGGCGAAGGGTGTTTTGTTACCTGCGAGAATGGCTGCGAGTCCTGCATCGCGGCCGTGGTGGCCGCGGCGACCATTGCGGCGGTGGCGCCGAACTGCGCGTTCTCGCCCCCGCCGCTCATCGCGCCCGAACCGCCGGCGCACCCATAGCTGCTGATAAACAAAATAATAAACGTAAGACAAAGTTAAAAATCGATAAGTCAGAGATTCTTATAATTTTGGTAAGGTACTTAATGGTAGTTGAAAACTTTATATAGATTTAGATTTAGATTCATTTATTTCTCAATAAGTATTACATGTTTTTATTACAACCGAATATAAAGATGAATACATATTAAGATCGTCAAAAATGTACAAAAAAAATAATCTAGTAAATAATACATGCTATAATCGTTTGCAAATTACAATATTAAATTACATATTTGAGGTGTGATTATATTCATTATTTAGGTATTCCTTATATAGAATTTAGTCTACAAATATTACTTTAAAAGCAACAAAACAGCGCCAAGAACGCGCATAGGTACTTATTAAAATGTGAAATCGGTCCAGCTAACTTTATTTCACTCACGATATGAGTAGTTTCTATTGCAAGCGGCCTTGCAGAGCCGAACATTCCACACGTTAACGCTTCGATTATTAATAAACTTAGATTCAATATTCAACCCAAATCCTATTGACGTAAGATCTTTTTTTAATACATGCCGAGATTTTATTATTTTACGAACAATGAGAGAAAAAATCAATATGGACGTATAGTGACGCGTTGTTACCCCTGTGTTTCTCTCGGGATGTGTTTGATTTTTTGTATAGCGCCGGAGTGGGAGCTCGATTCATGTGAACTGCTTTTGGGGCGAATTCCCGAGCCTTCCCGGAGCCCTTCCTAATAATTCTCGACAAATGCACGACAAACACTCGCGCGGGCTGCCCATTGTTACACCGCATCTCTGTGTAGTAGTGCACAACAATATTGCCTCTTTGTGTTGCTATTATAAAATTATTCTAATGAATACGCAAACACACACACGTAAGTAAACCGAGTATGTACCGAAATCGTCAAGCTGTCATGTCAAACATGATATTTTCGTTTGTTTCAGTTGTGAAGTGTTAAAGTTGACGGGATGAGTTTATCAGTTACTAAAGAAGTCATTTCGTCGACTATAAATCGCCGCAAGCCTTTGTTGGTTATCCACAACTCCTACTTAAGTATTCTTGTAAATAGCTTAACGGATACTTAGTAGCGTCATTGGAATGAGCGACAACCAATAAACACACGAGTCAACAGCGCTCAAGTCGTTGGGTCTATTCATCGAGGCTGTAGATGATTTACAAGGGTCCTTCCTTAGGTAAACTCGGCTCGACCTTACACTTCTTTTTATAGTTTTGTCTGGCTTTTTTCTTTTGCCGACCAAAATGTGTAGCCGACAAAAAAATACGTGTTCAGTTCTGTATCCTGGTGCACTTTTTGTTAAATGGTACCACATCCGAATAATCACTTACGGTCTGCTCAAAATATTTGGGATCTTGAATGCGAGCGGCTCGGTCGTCTCGGGCATTTCTTTTGAGACAATTCTTGGAACTCATTTTTTTATAACCGTTTCGCAAGAGCGTTGTGACGATCCGTCTGGTTTAAATGTACTCCGAGGGACTTGAATTTAACTGGAGCTTTGTGAGATATTTATTAGCTGGCAGTATTTCGTTAACGCTGGTGAACTGTTCTTCGACACACGAGCCGTTTAGTTCAGATAAATCAATATGAAGGAGTGGCTATGTCGCTATTTCGAGAAACTAGAAGGTGTTTGGCATAGTATTGAGAGATGTGTGAGTAACGCGTAGGTATTTTGATACATAGGCTGCAGTTAATTTTAGATCGTTGCGCAGACGTGTCGGATTCCTAGTTAATTGGCAGTGGCGATAATCACGTATTGAATTCAATTGCTTGAAAATATTATAAAAGGTTGACATTGTTTAGTCATTTATTGCAGTTTCTCTGTAATTGCAAACTTACAATTATTAACACTGTTATCACTCATGTAACAAGTTACGGTTTTCATTCATGTAACATGATTTTTATTAGAAGTGGAGTGTTAAATAAGGCATTAATTGTGAGCTGCGTATAGATTACTATCATGGCGCGGCGTGAAGTCGTGGCGAGCCCCCGTTTCGACGCCAGTTGGTCACCCCTGTTAAATACCACTTCACATTGTGGCTTGCGCGCACATTGCTGGCATTAACTATTGACGTATTGAACAAATGCGACAGTCTGAGTTAAGGTTCAATTACTGTTTAAACAAATTTTATGATTGGCTTTTTATCTTCAAACATTTCATTGTAACAACATAGCTTGCAGTTGGACGAGTCATGTTGTTTACAAACAACGTACGGTAATTCTAAATTAATTATGCTCCTCGTTTTTCGTTCATTACACGTAACTAATAGGAAATATGAAGTTCAGATATCAATAAACTAGTAATACCGCTTTCTTTTATATAAAAAATATCAAGTAATTTTTGACAATGACAAATCATTCGATGATATCTGTATGTGCCATTTTTGGAAAGGATATTTCATTTCTGTCTCATTCTCGTCAATTGAAGCCGGGTCGGGGACTCGGGAGAGAATGAATCATGCTTCAAGGAGCGGATTCCGAGGGTTATAAATGGAGGAGCGTTCCGGGGTAAATACGGTACAATAAGCGAAGGGTCGGGCCGTAGCCCGCTTGGGGTAAGTGGGCCCGGTCACGTCAATATGGGGCTTTATTACGACGACGCTGATAATAATTTGTTTGTTTCTGATGATATTACACCGAAACATCGAATTACCGGAAAATTGGTATTTTGACTTCTTGTTATCTAGTCAATAGGCCTGATGACAAATTTTGAAATCCCTTTTATTATTGTCGGTACACTTGTATTGGTTCCGAAAAACACAATATTTCAGCTATACTCATAAGATTTAACATAGATAATTGCATTTTATTATAGCTAGTTTAAACTTCGCGCGAAAACGCCTCGCATGCCATTTGTGACGTCATTATTTAGTTGGTGGTAGGGTGGTAGACATTGTTTACATACTTACAGTTACGAATTTCCCTTGAATCCGAATGATATTGTTAATTCAGCACCATATATTACGATTAGGGATGATAAATACATTACAACAATTTATCACAATAACTCATTTTACATAAAAACTCTCACACGGTTGCAGTTTAGGATGAATTATTTAGATACATGTAAATTTTGAGTGAAAATCGCCACGCGCCGGTTTTACTTTTTAATTTTTCATTTTTTCTAATTACGACAGCCAACAAGGCAATGATAGTTCCATTCAGCCAAATAATTAAAAAAGTTTGTTGTTGAAATATCGTATTATTTAGCATTTTATTTAAATAATAACAAATAGATATCTATTTTATATCGTGTAATAATATTTATTGTACGTAATAAATGTTTAGTGGCGAAATAATTTTTTTTTTGCACCTTTCGAACTCTTTGGTGAGGACGTATAGATTTCGGTCAATGAGGTTGTCTATGTTGCTCTAAGAAATATGTTATGGATTGATGACGTCACTGTTTGGAACGCTTCTGATTGGCGTTTCAGTAATAATGGCCGATTGGAGAATTTTGCACTTTTATTTTATTGAATATCTTAATAATCCTTCAGTTTATACGGAGATTAGGCCATTTTTTAGAATCATATTAACATATATGTTTCTTTGAAACCATTATTTCCATGATTCTTTGTTACTTGCAACAGGCCTATTGTAGTATATCGCAAATGCCTTCTACAGAGTTTAAATTATTTACTTATTAGCATAGCTCAGAGACTCAGTATATTATGTAATCCTAATTATGTATGTATTGTTTTGTCGACACACAATACTGTCTATGTATCCATAGTTCACACAGATGCATACCCACATCTACCGTCTTTCTTTTCTTGTCATGGCTGTTGAGGAATCAAATGATCGAAAAAAAAAAAACTGTACAAAGGAATCCGTTCGACTCTATTGGGCACGTGGTGCTTAGCATTCCCAACATCTATAAGACAGGAGTGATAAGGTTGTATGAATCTCGTACACTCTTAGGTCCTTTTTCAATTAGATGTTGGATACAGTGCACGCATCCGCCCCCAACGCCTCGCCCGTTGTGGACTGACGTTTTTTCCCACGATCACTTACGAACCGCTACAAATCATGATTCAAATCTCGTTAACGTAAAACTATCAAAGAAAGTTCATCATTTAAATATTATTTATTATAAAAAAATGCCGTTAATGAACGCACAAAATTCAGTTAAAATGTCTCACAATTTTGCTACCCTTAATGTAGACTTCCTGTTCGCTGTTCACACAATCTCGTTGCCAGGTCGCTTATTATTATTTACTTATTGGTTTTGTATAGAGGCAGGCAGCCATCAACAATATGTCGTTTGTAAAGGTGACTACAAAACAAAGCCGTTGAACGACTTAGCACCTGCTCGATTTTTTTGAAATAGAAAAATTGTGGTGATAATAATCACGAATATTTTATTAGGTGAGTAACTTTAATTATTTATTTTAATTTACAGAAATTTAAAAGTATAAAATTTTATCTTGAGTAATTTATGAGTTGGCTTTAAGTAGGTATGCGAAGTGTTCGGTTATGTTTTATTGTTTTGCTAGTTTATAACGTTTTGTTTGTTTGTGTTTATTGTAAGCGCCAAGTGCAGTCACCGCACCGCCCCGCGTGCATTCCCAGCGCCCGTCTGTGTGAGTGAGCCGTCACTGTGTGCGTGAGGACGCTGGTGTGAGTGTCCCGCTCGTGTTAGTGTGCTCTCGGCTTTTGAGAGTGTGAATGGAAGAGCATACATTTTATTTATAATTGCAACGATGCGCGGACCACAATGTCACACTTTGCTTGTGTATACATTTAAGCCAATCGTCATTTCATTTGTCGAGCCTTAAATGATTTAAACAAGCTTTCTTAATTGGTAGGTGTTTTTTGCGTTGGTGACATTTAGTGATTTATTATTTTAACATGTCTACACTGGCAGTTGAGAAATTTACGTAGACTGTATATTTTCGATTTTATTGCTTGTTAACTACGATAAGGTGGCACAGGTAAGCGAGTCACGTTTCAGCATTTTGTTGGAAATGTAAACAAAGTTGTTCCGGATAAGATAAAAACAAGTTGGTAGGTAGGTAAGTGTGAAGTTTTGGTAACTGATAAAGCGAAGACGCGCGTCCTCTGCATATTTGTGTATAATAATCTGTTAGACGAGAAGAAAAAACGTATTCTAACTACTAGAATAATGATGTTTGTCTTGGTATCTTCCTGGTTTCTTCACGGCCAGTATCATTGCAAAATATTACATCGTAGTTACTGACTTTTCTGAAGTCGTGGGTTGTCAACTCGTAATTGTTTATCGACGTTTCATTGCAAATATAAACTGTCAGGCGTAACTTAGGCGGGAAATTTTAAATTACTATATGTTTGAAGATAAAAAAAATCTAATAGAACTAATGTTTACGTTTAAATGTACGAGTGGAGGTTCACCGAAGGTGCCGTGAATTGGTCTAATAAGTGACAAAAAGTATCTGCGTGTACGTCAAAATCTGTCAAAATGCTTATCAGGTTGACATGGCAAGACGTCATTCACTATTGTCATTTTGCATCGTTAATTTAATTCACGTCAGCTTTGGTGGATCGATCTCTAGATCAATAACATACGTAATGCACGAGTAGATAAAGGTATCACGTTTACGAACTTTTTTCTAGATTTTGATAAGCTTTATATCACCAAGTGGATAGTTAAAAAATATCCGTATTTAATACCTTCGTACACTCATGTCCATTAATCCAGGCACCAAAAAGGCTTCACTCACCTAGGGGCGTTGACCCTGTATCCTATATTCGCTTGCAGAGGGTTGTGCTTGTCCACAGCGGCCCCAACGCTGGCGTAACCCGCGTAGCCGACCGAGCCAGTGGAGTTCGCCGTCCTGTCGGCCAAGGGACACCCTCTGAAACACGATGCACCTCGTTGTAGCTCGAATTCTCACTCCCCATTCAACCCTCGGTTTTTAAGCCAGGTTAAATGTCGAAAATCTTCAAATTAAAAATTTCTGAAGACATATTGATGTAAATCTTCGACCGAAAATTTGCTGAACGCCCCAATAGCGTACGTGTCAGGCGTACTTTTTTTTTTATCGCGCTAAGCGCCGTAAATTTCGCTCCAGCCAGCACGTCAACAATCGAAACGTTCATCGAGTCGTGGCACTTTACATAATTCATAAACCTTTATTCAGTTATTCCGATGGATGCTCACTGAAAATTATCGGTGAATTTTCCCACGTTTTTAATGGATTATCGGATCGATACATATAATTTCTTTCTTAATTTTTTTTGCACTTGAAAAAAAATCCATTCGTGTTTCTCTTCGAATTTCAATTTCAACCCTTTTCTGTGTACGCCACGATGAACGCTTCGCTCGTGAGTCCCGTCAGTCGATCAGCTGTGGCAAAATCCAACGTGCGCTCTATTTTACGACAGGTGGTGTGTGTCTATAGTTCAGCTTTAGACAAGTTTTGTAATTTTATTCGTTGACAAATATTATTTACTTGATTAAATATTTTTAATAATGATTTTTATAACGTATAACGATTTTTATTAACTTGTAAAACTTCTATAAACACCACGCAAAACTTAAAAAAACACTTTTTATTTACTTGAATTAGCACTGTCACGGGGCACAAATCCTTTGAGGAATCACTCAGTTTTTCTCTCCAAAATCCAATGTTATCACATAAATGCAATCCTTTTGGTAGTTCACTGCACTGTTTTGTTGTTCAAAATCCACAAAAGTCGCAAATCACAGAACTTTATAAACAATCCAAATCCTGTGTGATGAGATCTTTTTTTTCCACTGTATTCCGGTATTTGATAAGGGTCCTGAATACGGTTATCGTCTACACGAAAGTCCGACTTTGAAATCACCGAAACATTATTGACGTGCGTTCGCGAGAGTCGACGGCAACGTCACTGACGGCGAGCAACCGCGTGTTCGGCCGCCAAAGGTAACACTGGCGAGCCGGCGACGGTGAGTGGATGCGGCGCGGGGCGCTCCCACCCCGCGCGGCGTTGCCAGCTCGCGGCGATAAGTGGCGCACCCCCGCGTCCCCCGCTCGTGTGTCGTCGTCTCGGCACTCGGCATTCGGCCGCGCTCGGGCGTCGCCGTCGCTCCCTCGGCCCGCTCGCTTCGTCTCGCGCGCTCGACGTTTTCACGTAACGGTCCCCGATCGAGCGTGATACAGCGAGTGCGATAGTTGCATCGCTGTTCTGTCGTCATTCGATTAGGCAGTACAATCGAAGTAGATCGCTATTGCGGGATGATACTGCCACTTAATGTAATCATCTTGTATTTTATTATAAGTAGTATATTTATCGCCTATAATTTTATTGATTATTCATAATTATATTGTTTAAAAACAATTTAATTACTACATTACAAGGTTAACGAGCTGCTTATAACACTATAAAATATCTAAGTAGGTACTTACAATTATCTAGGTGTCCTAGACATAAAGGTGCGCAAAGATGGCACCACAGAGTTTAAACTTAGCCGCCGCATTCGACGGTGATTCCAAATTTGGCGCCAATTTTAAAATTTAACACCACTCTTGAAATTTTTTCACTTAGGAAAGAATGATGTGGAATCAATGCCACAGTTACAATAATTAGTTTCAAACTGTCTTATTCTGCGATTAAAAAAAGGAGTTGACGGACGTAAATGCAAGGTTATTAGATAATAACCTAAATAATATTAGATGGTACCCCCGATAAAAACTACAAATACGGCATAGCGGCAACTTTGGGTAGGTATCTCCGCTTTAGTGATACCCTGGAAAGGATACAGGTAGCTACCGGCAAATTCGGGCGACTCCACGCTTGATATGTGATACCCTAACTGACAAGGCTAAGTAGTCGCTATGTTTTTGCGCATCGGCAGCGGTCAAGCAGCGTTCGGGCATAATAATTAGCCGCGATAAACAATAGGCATGTCCTCTTCGCTACCTGGCGACGAGGACGTCAGGCGTCCTGCCATGTCCTTGCCGCTCGCTCGGTCGACGGTCGACTCGCACCAAATCACGCACACCGTCAAAACAAACACATCTCAAGCAAACGCGTGACGTACTCAATAATTATCTTTTAATTGTTATTGACAATATTGTGTACGTACTTAATTTTATTGGGATCATCAATTTATTGACTGTCAAGATAATGAGATTATCGATGTTCAATAGTTCTATCGCCAATTCTATCTTTTAGCGCATCAATTCGCGAAACGTATAAGAAATTCGCGACGGTACACTGAAGATAAATGAAAACATTAAAACAGACCACATTAGGAAATTCGTAAATTGGACTTTATTTACGGTCGTTATATCGAAGGCCAAAAATATTTATTGGCATTCAAAATGTCAGGATTATGGAATTCATGACCCCTGATAAATACCTATTTTATGAATCGTTTTTTAATAGGAGATACGTAAATCAGTTCAAAAGTCACACAAAATGTAGTCAGAATCCAGTACCATCCCAAACATCTGGCAATGCAACCCGTATAGTCCCCTAGTCACAGAAAACCGCGTATCGAAAATCGTAACATTTCTGTGTACTATCTATCGCGCACGTGAAACATGGTCATTACAGTAATGAAACTACGCTTAGTTTTACTACAGCAAGAAAATTACCGGAAAGTGGATGGCGGTAACAAAACTTTAAACTGAAAGTCACGGTAGCAAGGCGTAACGTAACGCCGTACGTTTCGTAGTAACTACGCGTGCGCGAGCGCTGCGCGGGAAAGTCGGGAAAGCGCCGCGCGCGCTACACACTTTTCTCGTCCATGTAGACCGTAAGTCTGCGCGTTAAAATCTAAAATCCAATGGCAGCTGGCTAAATTTTAAAAGGTCCCTGTTCACATTCCTCTAATGACGACCTCTGGTCAACTCATTCATAAAATTCACTTACCTACAAATCACTTTGGATTTGTTCCAATTCTCAGTGGAGATGAGGTTTTTCTAATGGTTTTAAGATGCCTATGACAAAAACGCATGCTGTTGTCGTCCATTTAGTGAATGTAAATAATTAACCTCCGTGAAGATATTCATAACAAAATTTTTCGTTTGTTCTTTTCAGTAGGTACGTAAGTTAAGTCTGTTTGTAGGCATTTAAATCTTTAAAACACCGCAAGAATATATGCGTGAGGTATTTATTTACAATATTGACTATATTGGAATACAACTGGGTCTTGCATGCAACTTGCTTTTGTAATGTAAAATTAGATTTAACGTATTATCAGTGCCTCGCGCTAAGATTAAGTAGTAAGTACTCAATGTTTATTTTGCAAGAGTTTGCTGGTCATCAGATACAGTTTCAACTCAAACTCAAAGCTTTAAAATAATAAAATATTTTTGAGAAAAGTTTAAACGTTTTTTAATGCAAGTATCGTCTCAATAAGTATGACGTCTGCTTATTGGTATTGGACAATGTATTTTTACATCACAGCTCGATTTGTTTCAAGGCTTTTCAGCAAACAGCAGCAGCCATCTGTTTCCACTGTTTATTCTACAGTAACGATTAAAACGTGTTGAGTCTGATTTCTTTCGGTCGAGCTAAAAAATTTATCAAAGTAGATAATTTTTATGACGTTACACTTTGATAATGAATTTTTACATAAGTGCACGTAGCGCTATCTTGGTTTTCGTATTCAGAGCTGCGAAGTACTCACATTATGTGTCTACGTGATGTAGGCATTATAGAGACATTTTAAATTTGAAGGCCATTTAACTGATATTTATTTGACACGAACGAGACTTTATGTCAAGAATCTACCTGTGAAATGCTAAATCTCTAGCATGTTTATCATCGCTCCATCCTTCGATTCAAATGAACTCGAGCAAAATCAAGGTCAGAAAAAAAAAAGACAGACAGATTAGGTATGCTTGGTTACTTACATAAGTAACAATTTGTCTTTGGTACATTATTTTTTACTGTCCGACACCATGGCACCTATTGCCTACCTACACTATATTACAATGTACTTACCTAAGTAATGCTTTTAAATAGTCAGACATAATTATATTATTGTACACGTAGTAGTTTTAAAATTTAAGTAATTTAATGACCTGAAGTAAATATAACTTCCTTTGAGACTTTATTAACTACAGAGGTCACTTTTACTGCCTTATGGAGAAATAGCTAGATTTAGAAACAAAAGAACAACGGCAGCTACAGGACGAGGACTGTCATAGAAATCGTAGAACATCCTAACAACAATCAGGCTAATTCAGCGTCGATGAACTTTGAAGTGATAAGGTTATAGATAAATAAAAAACCTACCGGCGTAGCATGGATAAGTAAATAAAATGAAAGATCATTTTTTTTTCTCTCTTGTCACTGTAAACAGTGACAGTGAACAGAGTTCTTTACTTTATGTTTGTCTTCCAACGATCTATCTTCTTTTTTCTTTTCAGTTTTCTGCTTGGTGAAATGCAGAGCTGACAGACATTTGCTAGCATTTTGAAATCAAGACTCTTTATTTTTTCGATTTTCTATTCCGAGTTCCGAAGCTTGAATTCTCTTCTTCCCTTATTTTTGAGGATCGTAACTTCATCACAAAAGGTATATCGTTCATCGTCATTTTGTTCCGGTCTACTGCTTGATGGAGTACATCGCTCTCAGATATTATAACCAGGTCTTCTGATCGGACTAACAAGGTGCCTACAACATTTACAAAATCTGATCAAATTATAATATCTAATTATAAAAAAGAAGCGAAGTCGGAGGTAATATTATTGGCGGACGCTGTCAGAACACTCGGAACCCTGGCAGGATGACGTGTTCATCACGTAGGGGTACCGTTTCTAGTCAGTTGCAGTTTAACAATAGCTCATCATCAAAGCATTGAAAGCGGAGAATTAAATAGTCAGTTTTTCCTCGTTGACAACAGTTATAAATCACAGTTGCTGTGTTTACTTTACGATCCAGCTATTATCGTCAAGTCGGCGGTTTTGCAACGCGCCCGCCTCGGGCTCAAGACCGACGCAGGAATCGTAAAAAGCAGATATAGTTGAACATGCACATCAGCTATTTCTGTATCGCTTGTACTTCCATTCTATCCATAGGTGTCGATCGTTCCCCATTGCTGGGGATTTTACGCGTTTCGACGGTGAGCACGAGATTATTAATAGTTCGTTATTATGGTTCCTGCTCTTATGTACTTGTTGAATGTTTCGTGCCTACAGGATATTATATAAGATGGTTTACAAACCCCCAACTTGCTTTCTTTCAGCCTACAGAAATATTTTTAATAACAGCACAAATGTTTGATCCGTTTGTTTTGTTGGATATTTTTTTTAAATACTGACTGTTATTTTATTGCCTTAATGATACACACCAATAAATTGTAATGATTGTGACAAAACACAGACTTTGCGCCCATAATGATGACTGCGAGGAATTTGCAGATAACGATTAGCGCTATCTAATCATATGTACACGTTACGTACACGTCTGAAGAGAATATTAGCTTGAAATTTGAATACGAATAAGCACGCGTTGACAACAGTAGGTACATATTTCAATAATACAATTACTTAGTTAAACATAGTTTTATTTAATAATAATTTAATTTTAACTATAATATTTTTCAAACTCGAAGGGTACCTATTGGTTATCCAACCAAATACAAAACCACCTGGATCTGTTACTGAACGACCTGACCTTAACGTACATTATTTGATCGTGTAATGTTTTCATCTCAACTGGCTTAAGGAGCCATTTGAGGGTAGATTTTGTTTACTTCTATTTGAATACCTAAAGATACAGAGTAGGTATTTACTCTTTTTTTTTAACTTACGATACATTTTTATTCAATCCAATTTACATCTTATTTCGATTGTATTGTCTAATACATATTCGAAATCCATCTCGTTCAGCAAATTATTCTATTCTGTATTTATCAAACCAAGTGACCATTCATGTGTCACAGACTGAAGTGATAAATCTAATGATAATACCGATTATACAAATATGACAAACGAGTCTAGCGAACCGGTAATGAGGCCTAGATTGAGGCCCTCCTTATTTGAAATCGTTTAAAAACTGGAATAGAGTCAAATTGTTAGAGGCGGCGGTAAGTGGCACATAATGCAATGTGGCAAGCGAGCATGTCGGCAGCGCAAGCGGTTACATGCGCCTCCCTTATGCGTAAACCTGTTTCGCGCTTCGCGAGCAAAATATGTCGCCTATCGCGCGTGGAGACTGCAATTCTACCTTCGACATCTAAAACGTACTAAGGACACGAAACTCATACGGCGAAGCCTCATTTTTCTTTTGGACGGATAAACTGGCTTGTTTTATTCACTTATTCGCAATGTTTGTTCGTAATGTGTTTTCTGTGTATAAAGTTTGACATTTTTGTTGCTTCGCTATTTATCGTGCAATGCAAGGTATCTATAATTAAATTCCCTAGTTGCCGTTTATATATATTTGACTTATATAAAGTCTGTTAACAAGCATAAATGAAATGTGTTTCACAGAAGGTTGAAATTTCATGGCTGTATTAGCGTATCAATTTAAGAAGAGAAAGAGCCTTTTAAAGTACCGTAGACCGGGGTGACTTTGGAAAATTAGGGGTTACTTTGATAGATTTAAAACGGCCATAGAATTACCATTATTCATTATTTACTGAAAATGTTCCTGTAACTAGTTAGATTACTATATATTCATATTCACCTACTATATAAAATCTCGCATAAATATATATTATGGCTTAAAAACTAGAATTTTAAAGTCGCCCCTGCATTTGAAAGTCACCCCGGTCAATGGTACTAAAGAGATTATTTTTAGTTGTATTTTTTATGATTATTAATTAATCAAACAAAAAGTACTCTACATAGTGACATAATACGTATGTAGTCACCTTCATGGTTTGTTACTCTTGAATTGTAATGACGATAACGTTTATCTTTTACAGAATATATTTATTTGGATTTTTGGATCCATGCGGACAAAACAAATGATTTTTCAAGGTAAATATTTGCTGTTTACATAAGGTCAATAATTATTCTTATTTTATGATGATATTGATTTATATGAGTCTGATTGTAAAATGTAATAATATGATATGTAGTACAATTAGTCAATTATACATACTATGTGTAGCATTTTCACCCTCGAAGAATTCAAACAAAATATACGAAATAATATCCCGATTTCTTAACAATTTAGTTAGCCACACAATACATAATAGTATTTATTTAAAAAATATAGGTAGGTACTAGGGGTCACAAAACCGCGCGTATTTTAGAAAACCGGTTTTTCGGTTTTTGTGAAACTGCAAAACCGGGTTTCCGGTTTTTTCGGTGATTTCGATTTTACGTATAATTTGTAAAATAAGCGAGTATTTTTAGGATCAATGCTTTGATATTACGTCCACGACATTTCTATTTACTTTATCTTTACCAAGACCATATCAATAAATCGATCCAAATCCATCAGTAAAGTTTTTAACTAAGCAGCAATTCTAAAACGGAATGGCTAAGCAACCTATTATATGACAACGGTGTTGACATAGTCCTCCTTCTGGAAATAGACCGCTGATGATGCCCAACTCGCTAAACGAGGTAAAATACCGGGATTTGATTTGGTAGCGGCATTATGCCATAAACAATTAATATAGACATACGGCCGGTCTTCTCTTACTACCCTGGTCAACGTGATTTCAAATAACATCGATGCCAACAACATCGCCACCACGATTATTCAAATCGGCGAAACTCCACGTAGCTGTTGGCCTACTCCACGCCTTCCTTAGTTGGAACACCCATCCCTTTACATTTGAGATTTGAATAGCCACCATACCAGTTGGGGATATAGGAAATCTGACGCCAACGAGGAGGCGATCATGGACTGGGCAGATAGGAACAACACTGTTTTAGTCGTTTCTCAGAAAGGCAAAGGAACGTTCAAATCAGCTCGATGGAGAAATGACTACAACCCGGACCTAGTCTTCACAACAAGAGCAATAGACGGTACCCCAGTGGCAGCCGAGCTGTACGTGCTAGCGGATTTTCCACACTCTCAACACCGCCTAGTATTAGTTGTCATAGGTCTGAAAATACCGATGGTTGAGTCGTATCCTGCCTTACACCACATCGCGGAAGTTTGCTTATGCTGATGACCTGCCCCTTGTGACACAAAAAGACAGCTTGGAAATGGAACTAAATAGCCTGGAAAAGGACCTGGATCTATTAGATGACTATTTCTCTCAGTGGCGTTTGTGCCCCAGCACTTCCAAGAACGAGGTGTTCTGCTTTCACCAGTGCAACAAACTAGCAAACAAGGAGCTGAGAGTAAAATTCAGAGGCAATCTTCTCCGACACAACTTCCTTCCTAAATATCTTCGAAGCATCCTGGATTGAAGCCTTAACTTCAAGGAGCACCTAAGCAGCCTATCTGCAAAACTGGGCAAATAGATATAACGTTGGAGACTAAAAAGCTGTTCATTTATACAATTATTGCGTATAATGTATTGTTTTTATAATTAGCTCTTCAAAATTGTGAAACTATGTTTACAAAACTGTAAAATCGAAAAACTCGAAAAAGCCGGTTTTATTAAAATGAAAACCCGGTTTTGGCAATTGGCTGTAAACCCGGTTTTTCCGGTTTTTTCGATTTCGGTGAAACCGGGTTTGTGACGCCTAGTAGGTACCTATAATCGGTTGATACTTTTTATTGCATAGACCTTCGGGGTATACTGTTATACCCGGTCTTAGTCAGAATCATAGCAATATAAAATTCATAAATTATTCAGCAGTTTAAGCTGTTAAAATATTTATGCTTGTGATACGTGAAAACCCATTCGCCATTGGGACAATCCAATTTGTGAGTCCCGAAATATACGGGACGTTTTCATGGTCGCATTGTTTCAATTGCTTTTTTATTTATAAATAATAAATGAATATAATAATATTCATATGTTTAAACTAGTTAAAAAGGTATTGTGTATTTTTCATAATAGGTAATGTATGTAAATTCTGCTTTATTCTGTAAATAAGTTATCACTGCGTTTATGACCGTAGTTGTAATTCTACCTTTCTCGACGTACTCATTGTTGTAACTTGGCTTATCAAATTCTTGTATCGTGTTTTCAACACTCAATGCTGGCAATTGGCAAATATGTTTTAGCTATTTCAAAGTCTATTGGATCATTGCATGCGAATCGAGTAGATTAAGTAGGTAGCGATAGCTATGGAATTTTGCGCTGCACCGGGCTATGGTATTTTAATGCACTGTGTAACAGCCAGTTAATGTTTTCATTTCCTATAGACTTAAGAGTTTACTCTTATTGCTGTACAAGATTTTTAAAACGCAAAATTGGAAGGAAGTTACTAATTTAATTTCGGAACAGGACTCGCTGAAATGTCATTTAATTTGGTTCATGTGATATTCTTGGTCTTCCCCTTTCTCTGCAAAAATGTGCACGTGCGAGCGCAATGAAAATAAATACATATTGAAGGTATCACATTTTACGTTTGCGAATACGCCATATCCACATGGTTGCGAAGCCGCTTGACTTGACGCTACACGTCCATCGCATGTTGCCCACCACGCTGCATATGTTTACGGCTCCGATGATTTCCATTCTTCGTGCTCGATGTCGCGTCAGCTCTGATGAGAAAGCCAAACGTTTTGTAGGTGAACGTAACGCATTCTTCGCCCCACAACCGTTTCGTACGTTGTATCATAATCGAACAAAGAACATCGTTAAAATATTTCATTGATACCTAACCATTTTGATTGCTTTATGAATTTAATCGGCGTGAAAACTACGCAAATAGGTGCGCGTGAGCCCGTGAAACATTTATCTTTTATGTAGAAAAGACAGGCTAACTGGTTTGTTTCGAATCTGTTCAACGATACAATCGAAATTGAACCCATCGTCAACTGCAGTAACAATCTTTTGATAACTTTTGAAATACTTATTACCAATTGATTAAGAACTAACACACTTAAGGTAAAGAAGAAACAATGATGCGCGGGTTAAGTGTATTACGAAAATAAAGACCAGAACGGGCACAATGACTCAGATGGAATTCAGCCGTGGCGCTGCTTCGTCGGAATCAGAAATACAATCCTAATTATAATCGTACGCATCCGTCCAGCCCAATCGGACAACACCGCACCAAGCATGTTTCAGAACTCATCTTTGTCGTTAAATGCCGACGTTCAAGTGATGACGGGATACTTTTGTTTTTATTATTGCGTTGATCGTCTGGGATTGGATTGGATTTAAATTAAAAAGTTACACAGAACGCCTTTCATCAATCCAATTCTCACGTATACGAGTCGGGCTTTAAAATGCCTAATATGGCTAGGTATAATATTTGATAGGTCGATAGGAAAATAAAATAATGGTCGATTCTTAGTGGATCCCATTGTCAAGTCATAAACTGTGGAAAATGGTCGAGTGGTTTAAAGTTTTCAATAAATAAACAACATTACATAATTAATTATAAAAGCCAAAGTTAGTTGAGATACTTGAGATGTATAAGTCTGGTAAGCGCCATTTTCTACTGAGACATTGATTTGCAATATTATAACATTAAAACAAAATTTAAATGGTCGTACTGAAACTGAACCTTCAACATTTTCGGAAGTCAACTTATATTGTACATGGACACCTTTTCTCCCCGTAACTATGTATGCAAACAGGCAATGTCCTCTGTCTTACGACCCAGTAGGTACCAAAAGTCTAGCCTACGTCGGGCACTCTTAACCGTTTAACTACTGTGACAGTATTAGCCGGAGAGCTACATACAGTATTATGTACATAGGAGCAACATTGCCGCATTGCGGTGAGCGGCCATGTGTCGACACATCGCTCCTACCGTCCTGCCCTTAATGGCGCGAATACTCGAATACGTTTTAGATCACGGTGGTTGAGATTTTTTGGAAATGTTTGCGTAGTTAGTTTAGAAGTGTTGGTCTCTTCTAAAAGGTGTTTCCAATTCCACTAAGTACAAACCTAGCCAACACTAAGCGCGTGCTCTCATTACAAGGTATGTATAATAAATGCATTTTTCAATCTGAAGTCGTCGTTCCCTACAAGCAAAATGGTATCCCTAGTATTCCAGTTTGTGAAAATTACAAGGTACGCGTACTTAAATATCCCTATGAAACAAATCTACCTCGGAAGAAAGTATTGTTACTTACTATTATGAAACTTTAAACGATAAATAAAGAAACACAGGCGACTAGGAGTGAAAAGTTTGATGTGTGATAAAATGATATTTTAATTCATAATCAGCCACATTATTACAGAATTACCTTTACTAAGCTCTGGACAAACTATCACACCGTCGTTAAGAACATCAAAAACAATTTTACAAAAACTTTAAAAAGTTCTGAAAATGTAGATTTAGATTACAAATAAACTAAGTTGTTAATGAACAGTGTATAATGTAATGTAATGTAAATGCCATACGATATAGTTATTTGTACAACAAGAGATCAAAGTTTGATATTTCTTCGAGTGCTTATTTTGAGTCCCGTGCAAGCGAAAGATTCTATAATAGATTCACGAGCGTAGCGAGTGAATCTAATTTAGAATCTTGAGCGTAGTAAGGGATTCAAAAGCGCTCGAGATGTAAATAACTTTGATCTCGTGTAGTACACAAAATTTTTCACCCTAAGCAGTGAGAACATACCTAGAGGGACAGAGATAATAGAACCCACATATCGAACTTGTTGAAATGACATTTGACTATAAAGGTCACTTGAATGTCATTTTGTCTCACTCCGTGAGCAAAATGCGATTTTGCTCACTGAGTGAGACACTTAGTGAGCAAAATGCGATTTTGCTCACTGAGTGAGACAAAATTACTCAGTGAGCAAAATCGCATTTTGCTCACTGTTTTTAAGAAGCAAAGTACCCTTGTTCGAGCTGCTGAGGTGAAAAATAAATTTATCATCACCGCGTTGCGTAGTGCCTTTTTGACAGTGAGATGTGTTGAGCGAACGTCCGTCCTTTGACATGTCATCCCGTTTCTTCCACTATTGTCTGAAAGAACTGTTAACCAATGAATTATCTTCACTAGTCGTTTGAGGTAGACTGTGTTAAATTAATATAACAATTGACACGAAAAGGTTGGCTGGCTCATTATCAGTCAATTGTAAAGAAGCAGGCGTTATCAGGGCCTCCTTTCCGGGTCAGGTAATCGTTCCACAAAGTGAACACTTCTTTAACGTGTTGCGGGCCGATTCTCATTTACAACAGTTGGATAAAATCTATAGGAATGATAGCTAATTTCTCTAACGTGTAAAATTCAAATTTTGTATTTTGTAAGTATTAGTGAGAGTGATGTTGTTGTATTTTTTTTTACAAAAACTATACGGGTATAGGTCGGTTGATAAACTCCCTAAACATACGTAGATTTTGTGAAGTTACTAATAAGGTTTAGTTAAATTATAATCGCCCTGAATTATAGTCAAAGTTTTATCGAACCCGCGTACGGTGCACGTTGAAGAATACGAAATATGAAAGTTCTCCAAGTTGTTTTTGTTACCCGCTTTAGAACGGTGTAGCGAGTTTGTAATACATTAGTCCGGCGTTGATTTACACGGCTACGTATCGTGAGCGCTTCTATTCATAGTACTAATGTACTAAATATAGTACCGATTCCCTATTATTTCTCGCGACTGAGTCAGTTCCGCTTTTATAAGTAACTAGCTTTCGTTAGGGTCGACCGCGGCTTGAACTGGAGTTTTTTAATCCGGTATTTGGATGTGAAGATTTAAAGTGTTCATCGCGCTTGATTTATTTGTTTATTTTTTTGCTGGTTGTCACTGTATTACATTCTTCATTTTCTGGCTTACCGACTAATTCTTGATTCATTATTCATGATTCTAACAATTTAATACACGCACGTTTACCGATCTACCATTACCTGTGAAAATTTTGCACTGCAAATCCCTCGATCTCTATTATTCATTTAATCCCATCTTCGCATCCTGTTATTTTAATACAATTAGCGTTCCGAGAGAAACGTATGTTAAAAGCATCTCAAGGATAGCAAGTACTATGTAAATAGAATACAAGCACATATGCAAAGGCGACGATCTCATGCAGGTAGGTGGCTGTCTGATTCTATACGAAAACTGCATTACTGCAGTCGGAATCGTCACTTGTGCCGGAATTACTCTCGCCACCACTTCTAATATACCATAAACAACAACCTCCCTGCTTCTTCAAACATCCTTGACGAAAAAGACAACTATGATTAAAAGTTAGTAGGTATTTTACGAGTATAACTAGGAAACAAATCAAATTATTTTAATTAGTATTTTGTTGGTACACGTGCTGAAAATGCTGGTAAGGTTTACTCGGGTAATTCCGAATGTCGAAAACTGTCGGATAATTCCGAAAAGAGACTTTTATTATGATGGAGTTAAGGATGATTTTCATCTGAATTTCGGAATTATCCGACATTCGGTATTACCCGAATACACCTTAGTAGGTATGTGTAGACTTGCTCCTCAAGCTTGTCTTTCCATTGAGACATCATTATTAGATTTATATTCCCCTGTATTCCAAGACAAAACAAATAACAAACATTCTATTATAAAGTGTGAGACATTAATAAATGAGACGGGGTAAATAACCGTGGAACACGTCATAGTAATTTATTTTTAAAATACGCTACATTGAAACTGTTATTGAACTTTCGTGATTCAGCCCGTAAGTTTCGTTGCAGCTTTGAGAGAATCGGGCTATGAGGTGGTGATGGCGGTGGCGTCTGCGTTTGCGCACATCTGCCGCTGCCCGCGCCCGCGCAGCATAGACGGCGCGCGCGTGGCAACCCGTCGCACCCGCCCGTGCGGCCCGAGTCACGGGCGGAAACCCCGCGGGCGCTTACCCTCTATACCTAGAAATTTAGAACAATGCCGATTACACTCAAAGCGGCGGGCTTACCGAAAAATTTTACGTGTCCACCATTGGACATGTAGATGACCCATTATGGAAAGGGCTTATTAATGCCATAAAAATATATGTTTGGTTACCCACAAATTATAGTAGTCATAAACTAATGTTAGGATTGGGACTTGGAATGTATTTGTGGGTTAAGATCTTTCGAAATCTGTAAACTACATAAGTCAGATTTGATTGGAATAAGTATGAGATATATTAAGTAGGTACCTTATTCCCCCAAAAAACCACTAACAAGGTTACGCGGAAAAGGGAGCAATAAGCTAGAAACACACAAATGTTCCTTTCCTGACGCAGTGTTGCCGCTAATAATTAAGTAATGGCGTTATCAGTATCGAAGCACTCGGGATTACACCATTTGAATAAATTATTTCCTGTTTTCTTATCAGTCCATTTGCGAAATAGTGGGCGTATTTAAACGTGAAACAGGAAGGAAAATTAAATTAATAAAAGATTAACTCATAACTTTCCCATTTTAAATGAATATACTCCACGCCTTTAGGCTCCAAATAATATGAGTAGTTAATTTATTTACTTAAATTTTGTCTGGTCTATTTTTATTTCTAATATTTTAAATTGAAACGATATTAGTGCCTACTTTTGCCATCGATATAAAAACAAACACGACATTAGTGTTGGAGAAATTAATGCAATGTTATCAATATCATTTTCACTTGAAGTTTTAAATGAGAAGACCACACAGCTCACGAGTAAAAAAATATATTATATGTACCTACAGAAGCTTTTTGAAATTCTGATAAGTCTTACTGCAGTACTCCTCCTTAAAAGAAAGCCGGCTAGACATGACCATGACGCCTCTCTCGCTCGTCACTCGGGATGGAGCCCCATCCTGGACGGGAGCGCAGCTAATTATAATCCACTAAACATCATCGAGAGCTCGTAACATAGGGTCGCGCCCGCGCATGTATTTTTATGCACTTTTTCTACACTTCCTATTCCTGTCGCCCGAGGTAACCGATTTGGGTAATTACATCACGGGGTTGAGAAATTTTTTTATTAGTCTTGTATGGCGAAGGAATTTAATGAACCCTTTTACTTATTATTGGTATGCCACCTTCGTAATATAATCGAATTAAGCATTTAGCTCCATTAGGTGTTAGTTGGTTTTACTAAATTTGTAGGTACTTTTTCTTGCTGAATTTCATTGATGTGTACTAAATTCGGAGTATACTTAATTTTAAGTGAGGATACCATACAACAAAACAGCATTAGTTAAAGAAACTTCTGTTTCACGTATTGTAGGGGTGACCTTACTCGTTCTACCTACGCGTCTTGCTAGGCCCTCGTAAAACGCAACTAAACGGACAGGTCATCATAACAAATAATAACGCACGTAAAATATGCGCGTAAATAACGGTCTTGAACGGGCCGCGTTTAGCCTCGATTTGACGGTGCAGCCCTAAAATCGGCGAGCTGCGGTTCAGCGCGCTTGACGCAGGTAGCCCAGGCGGTACGCGTACGCGCCGCCGGGCCTGTATTCTGCGACAAACGCTTCTGTCTGGCAGTGCGACGTGCTCTTATATTTTTGTGCCGGTTTAGCGCCAATGGAAGCACAATAATGGATATTTACTATTATCATTTAGGTCTCATACTCCCCTAATCGGATAATAAATAAGGTCTAATGCACATTCAAACATGAATGAATTAAAACATTCACTAAACTAAAACAAAACCCCTACTTTCTTATCTATCAACTTGTTTAATAACGAGTCAGATACATGTAAAATCGAGAATGTTTACCACGATAGCCGAAATTTTTTAATTAAGATTAATATCTACTAATATAAATATACATTGTACGCAATTATGTTTAATTTAGAATCATTATTTAATTTGGAACATCTTTATTGCGATGTACAGTGCAAATTTTGAATTTGCCCGAACCATAATGTCATGATAACTAATCTACCTACTCATGCTGTATTTATCCAAATCGTTTTGGTTTGCTGCCAATGACTCTAAATAAATGCCATACGCGGTCTGGGTGACACTGACGCCAATTAACTTTCAGGTATCTTTGAAATACATCAATAAATACATCATTCTTAAATGTTGTATTTAATTTGTTTAATAATAATATCCCGTGTTTACTATGCTAATCTCTCCTTTTAAATGGACAATAATTAAAGATATTCTATACTAGGTAGGTACTTTCGATTACACTTACTTATGGGTAACTTAAAATATGTAGGTACTTATATATCTTCGTCGAGTCGTCATATTCTCCGAAAAGGATCATTAAAATCCAGCAAGTTCCCAGTCCAGTAGCGGAATTTCATACCTGTAGTGTAGACTGAAAATGTGCAAGTATAAATGCAAATAGGTACCGTTAATATTAGAAAGGCAATAAAATTCATAGCAAAGTTGCATGTATTCTTATAACTTCGTTCCTCAGACGTGTGAGCCTATTGTTCAGGTTACGCGTGAAAATCAAACTTCCGCGATGCCATTGGGAAACTAAAAATACAATAGAGTTCAACGTCTATTAAAAATATTGCAAACAATTTGTATCTTTTGTTTTTTGTTACGATTTACACGCTCAGATAGCGTATTTCAATGTTTAATCCGTTCCATTCCCTCGCAGTAGCGACATGCACTTGTAACATTATCTGTTTCTCGAAATCGTTTCAAACGCTGTTTTGGTAAAAATGGCCGATTACCGTGTAATAGGGTTAAATATATTCAACGCAATTTTTTTATCTGTCGCGGTAATTTCTTGTATATCTCGCCGCTTATATTCCGTTACAGTAATTCCGGAGTGAGGACACGGTCATACATATTTCTCTGGAAACGTATCACCTTGTCGCTTGGTGCTGGTTACTTACAATTAAAAAGCGAAAAGAGCGCGGATTCCGCGTTGAATTTCGAGAAATATCGACGGGGTCGACGAACTACGTCGACGCATCGTGTCCGCGTCTTCTCTCTCAATTTTTTATTGTTTTTGTATTATTGCGGAGATTTCGAAAGAGATTTAAATATAATTAAAAGGTCCGAATGGTATGTGTATACATATGGTACGCGAAGATCGGCGGAGATATTGTGGGTTGGATTTATGACCATGTTGAATTAACGAGCGTGTCGTATTATGATATTTATGATGAGAGAAAGAGGTGAATAGGACATTTAATAACATACAATTAATACAGCAGTAGTCACATTAGTGTAAAAAATTAATTACTGTAGATTAGAAATTACTCTTGATAATGCATATAGTAAGTATTAGAAGCAATCATGATGTAACTTTCCTCTCAGTTATTCAACGTTTCCAAAAGTAAATTCATAAGTTTTTTCGTGTGAGAGAGAAACGTGATTGATTCCCGGTAGCTTTACCACCCGAGATAAACTCAAGACGGTGAAATAAATTACCAATTTTCAAGAATGGTTGCTTTGTAAATTCTGAATTAGCATCACATCAATTATTTATGGTGTCGCTTGAGTTCGAAATTTAGGTTACCTTGAGATATAAAAACTTAAGTATTCTGAATTAAAGACGAAAATACATAGCTATAGTTAAATAAGTGTGGTCGTTAGAAACAATATTAGTTAAGCCTTAAATTTTAAACCTAAATTTAAGATTAAGTTTTGCATATAAACAAGACCCCTTTAAAACTCAGATCCCTATTTAAATAATCAATGCATTACCGGCAAATTTTTAGTCGTCGGTAAGGCATGTCACTTTCAACCCGACATTCAACATCGCTCGTCGACCCATAACATCCTTCTTTTTGTATCCAGGCTAAAAATTATCACCGGCGTAGAAATAAAATAATTTAAAAAGAACAGCCGCCGCAGGTGCGGGTGCAGGTGGAATAATTGGCAATTCTTTGTCTCAACCCGTACCCATACTAACGAAAACCTATAGCAGCTTAAAGACCTTAAGTCACCGACGTCTTATTTTATTATAACTTTTTGCTCCGTTTGTCTTTTTGTTGGTGTGGGTCCGCCGCGCTTGCACTTCATTCCACGTCTCCTAATTTTTATTGTCCTTTTAGCTATTTTAAAAGTGGTTTGTTGGGCTTGTGAGTGATGCTCTTTATTTATATTTTAACCTGTTGGTTAACATCATGCTTTTGAGCTAGATCTTTAGACTCTAGATTAAATCGCTATTCCTATATGTATTCGTTTATTTTAGAAAAACAATATATCCAGAGGAATATGCATATGACTAGGCCACACTAGGCACTATTTTAACATGATTTCTGTTACTGTAATCATATTTCCAAACTGGGCAGTTCATAAATTTTGCAATAATCAATTTTTCCAGTGGTCGAGTAATTTCGCCAAACATCAATGCAGCAGTAGATTGCGACTGTCACCGTGAAATTCCGGAAGGCAGGAATGTGGGTGAGGTAACCCCATTCGGTCGCTGCACATGCGCTTTGCGATTTCTGTTGCAACCCGGCCGAATCTAGACGCTTGTCGAGTGTCGGTGAGCGGTTCACGGCGTTTCAATCTTCAACTCGGTTGGATGCTAACCTCATTGTGAGAGTACATACGTAGCGCAACCCGGTCACTTAGCTAGTACGCATATTATCTCCATTTGCATAGTGCGGACAAGTAGCGGTGTTGACTTACGCGTCGCTGCCACATATAATGCCGTTGCGTTCAAACTGCATAAAAGTATTACAATTTCTCTTCTAGTCTAGTAGGTACGCTGCCGTTTGTGAAGGTGCGTAACCGATTGTTTCCATGACAATCGTAGTCATAATGAGTTGACACACTATCGAATGAATTTTCTCGATCATGTTTCGAGTTTTAGATTATCTCAACCCGCAGATGTGATGCGGAACAGCGTCCTATCAGCATATCCTAGGTAACTTATTTCCCGGAAAATTCATTGGTTGTTTAAAGCCCATTAATATTTTAGAGCTTTTTGAGTTCAGGTTTTATTTAAGTTATAATAGTAAAAAAGCTTCAGCGGCAGTTTAAACATTACTTGGACTATAATATAGATAACAGGTTTCATCATCAGCACCAGGGATGTTGCGGATGCAGATTTATTGACATCCGCGGATGCGTATGCGGATATTTAAAGGCTCACATCCGCGGATGCGGATGCGGATGTCAAGATTAGATACTTAAAAACGTCAAATGTTAAATATTTAGTAATTTTTATTTAAAAAAAACGAAACGTTTAGTATCTGAGCAAGAATATAGGATAGGTGAGTTATATTTAATAAACAGTAATTCGGCCGACTTTTCTGGATCTAGACGATTTCGTTATAGGTAATGGCGAAATTACGCCGCCGCTAAGACATTCCTGTACCATATTGTTCGACATCCTTTTTTTTTCATTTATTAAAGTTCTAAACAATTAAATGATTCGCAGAGTTTCATGTTTCTTAACTGCTAAGCCAAAAATGGCTTGTTTACAGCTAGAGTTCGGACTAAATGCACTACATAGGTATGTTATAAAATTGTACACATGTTACATTAAAGTTACGTTTTATAATAGTACATTACTACAGAGGCCGGGACGAAAGGGGTTGCCGGCCGAAGACATATAGACGGCCGAGCGAAGCGAGGCCGGATAGGTCTGAGCGCGGGCAACCCCATTTCCCGCCGAGGTATGTATAGTGCTTTTCTCAAACATTCAATGAAATAAATAAAATAAAAAATCCACGAAACCCAAGTTTTATTTATAGAAAAAACTAAAAGTAATGTACACCCAAAATATAACCAACACGTACCTATATAATTATCACGCGTATGTTTTACACGAGTCGTGTATTTTTACTACCCGTATATTTTCATGTATCTTTGATTTTTTCGCCTTGTATCCGTCTGACTGTCGTTTTCGTCACATAAGTTTACATAGTCTTTCATGTTGATATCATGTTTCACATACATCGTTGCTTTATGCACGGAGTAAATAAGTATAATTTCCACAGTGTTGACGAATTTGTAGTTACATCCATTTAAAATATGCCACAAAACTGTTTCTAATAAACTGTAAGCCATTTTTCTTAGTTTCTCAAATAATAAAATTGCCATAAGCAACCATATACATACTTCGTCTTTGACTTGGCGGCAGAGGCAGCAAGATATTAAAATCAATTCTGCTTACGCTGCCAATTCCAACACCTACGATTACAATTAATATTATACTAGTGGCTCTGTGAGCTGTAGACCTCGCGAGCAGAGCTTGAAATAACATGGTGCTAAGAGCTTTAAATACACCGTGTTTTTTTTTATTTCCGTTAATTTCAAGGGTGCATTCCTGAGCTTAAATCAAGTAACTTTCTCAAAGACACCGATGTTCTAATTAAGTCCATTTCGGAGATAATCGCTAATTTATTTTTTTACTATAAGGCCTCTACAAGCGTGTACACTTGCCTTAGGGCCGGCTTACATATTGATTAGTGTTTAGAATGAGTTCATACATTTGCTACTAAACTTAAGTACAATCTCGGTCGATTGATGTACGAAATGACATTGATATGTCACAGATTTCAATTGTTTGGTTGAGTTAAATGTAATGCCCGTGTTACAACAACGCTATATGCTACATTTAATTACTTTTTAAACAAAAAAAAAACAAAAAAGAAAACAAAAAAACATTTTTTTTTTGAAAATTAACTATGCCATTTAGTTCTTATAAACGTACTTAACTATACCCCGAAGTTAACGGAATTCAATAAAAACACGGTGTATAGTAAATTAAAGAAAAACAATACGAAATTTATGTGTAAAAAAATACAAAAAGTTATAATATCCCAGCATACAATTACTGGGGATCGAACCCAGACCCTCTGTGCAAACAGAAAAAGCGAACGTTTACAAACTGAGCCAAATAGTTCTTAGATGGGTTGACGAAATTTAGCTACTCCTTCTCAAATTAAAATTAGTTAAAATTAAATATCTAAATACCGCCTAAACCAGCGATAATTTTTTTCTGCATTTTTTGCTATTAACTCTGTAAACATGTTTCAAAAAGAAAAAAGTCTTATGATATCGATACGACTATTTGTTTAGGCGCCAGGTATCACGACTCCGCCATTTTTAAAAATTTCCAAAAACCGGATTGACAAAAAAATTTTATTTAGTCATAAAATTCGGTCACAAAATTTCACGAGAATCGGTTAAGAATTGCGACCTGTAGAGGAGAACATCCGGACATACGAAAGCAAAATGCCCGAGTCAAAACGTAGACCTTCGCTTCGCTTCGGTCAATTATTTCGTCGGAACTCATATTAAAGTCAAAAAATCAACAACGCACCATAAATCCAATAAAACAGAATGAATATTTTTCAACTTTACCTCCATAACAATTTAAAAAATATAACTACGCGTGTTTGAGTAGACCTTTTTACCGCTAACGTTTAGATGAAATATTTTAAATGTTTTTATTTGTGTGGTTAAATTTATAATTAAAAATTATTGAATGTATTATTTATTAAGTTCATGTTGATTTTATACAAATAAAACTGCAAATTATAGCAAACATTGTTTTTTGTTTTTTTTTTTATAGGCGTAGTGGCAGAGTGTCATTACGAACCATAAAGCAAATACTGCCTCTAGTTTTTTTTAATGGATGAATGCCACGATGCTGTGTCACAAATATCTGTGAAATGAAAATTAAAAAAGAGGACTGCCGGCCTAGGCCTGCAAGATGTGTATGAAATTCCATTAACGACCTTTTGTCCTAGCCGCACCTGAAACGTCATACTTCGCAGCCTATTATAAGGAACATAACATTAATATTTCATTGCATGTTTGAGAAAAATATATTCATAATTACTAGATGATAACAGGTATTTTTTTACATCTTTAGTTGATTCAGGATTGGTTAGGTATAAATCTTGTAAATGTTTCGGAAGGGTGTTTAATATTTTTGGAAGCAAATAATAGTTGGTTCTCATACCATAGACATTTTTTGTTGGTGGTAATATAAATCGATGTGAGTTAGGTAAACCTCTTAACCTACTGTTACGATTGTATTCTTTTAAATCGGATATATCCTTGCAATTTTCTTTAAGCATTGCTAACTGGACTAGGTTTTGTACGGGAAGTACGTTACAAAATTGGAACAGGTGGGAATAGCCATCACTATGTTTTGTTTTTATATTGTTGGGCACAATGGTTTTCAAGTGTTTTCTGTAGGTTATATATTTTAGCAAGATTGGTTTTATATGATCTTCCGTAACTGTTAAGCCCATATCGTATTACCGATTCCGCCAGAGAGAGGTATAACATTCGTAAGGTGTTGTATGGTATCTTATGTCTTAAAATTGTTAGCCTTCCTAGGACAGATCTAAGTTTATTGCATACGTATTCAGTATGTGGCTGCCAATTGAACCGATAATCAATTAATAAACCAATGTACATATGTTCTTTCACAAAATCTATAGTAGGGCAGTCGCAGTTTATGTGTTGTATGTGTAGGCAACTGTGTGAGTGTGCCTTAATTACTGGAATGAAGGAAAATTTGTTATGTAAAGAACGCATGTGCATGGCTTTGGTTTTATCCGCATTTAGGATTCGGCCAACGTCATGTGACCACTTACAGATCAGCATCCGCATAAGCTCCGCATCGATTTTATGCGGATGCGGATGCAGATGTGGAAGTTGAAAATAATGCGGAAGTTCCGCGGATGTGGATGCGAATATTCGCAACATCCCTGATCAGCACATCACCTTCGCCTTTATGTCTCTGGTTATTGATCTGACATAATATGGTTCTGCTGCAGATGTCCTGTCTTACCCATAAAATCTTGAAGATACCTTCATTATGTAGGTACTTATAATGAAATGACCACCAAAGCTGGAGGTGCTATGGTAGAATAATAATAACGAGATATGATAATTATTGTTGTACAGAACTGTAGATACGTCGGCTAGTCTCGATGTAAACGATGTGATATGAAGAGTAAAAAAGTTAAATACGTAGCCAGGTAGTTGAGTTGGTGCGACATTGAACAAAACACGCGATCGCAACAATGGTCATGAATGAATGTCGCTCGAGCACATGATGTATGTACCCGGATAATGATGTTATTTGCTTTGCCTTCCGTCATCGTGGATCATTGCTGTTAATACGTAGTTTGCTTCCTTCGTGTTGTTTCTTTAGTGTCTTCTCAAGACTGTTAGATTCCTTTGGAAATCTTTATCTTTGCTTCCAGGGAAAGTATGTTGAAAGCAGGCGATAAGATAAGTTCTAATATCGTTTGAGTGTGCCTGGGTTTTACATCTATTGGCCAAAGCGGTTGTTTGCAGAGACGATGGTAAGCTCCAGAGAGGAAAAATCACAAACCTTGCTGGTTTGACGATCGGCAGAGATTCAGAGATAAACTATAGAAGAAGTCGCGCGCGTCCAAAATCCAAGGCTTCACATGGCAGGCAGATCTGACAGCGGGAAAATCATTAGGTACAAGTACCTAGTACAACGTAAAGCAACATATCTTAGTTACGATTCTATCGGTTTCGACGCAGAAATAGTAGACACATAATACATAATACATACACATACTCCACTCTACCTACCTCTCTTTCAGAATTATTTGGGTTTAGTTAAGAAAAATATGAGTATTTTCATACAATACGGTCGTCTGTCTGTCATTTTATCTAGATGTTTCTTATCCAATCTGTTTTGAATTTACATAAATGCATGTTTATATTCTTATGCTTAAAAGTAAAAAGTTGTATACGGCTTTCTGGTTTACGGCAGTAATACTCGGATAATGGGCGGCCGCCCTTGATCTTATCTTCATTGAAATTACAGTGACGTTGGCTCTCGATACTAAGTACCTCTAGGTATTTTATTGATTCCTTAGAACCTCATTGTAATTCATTAGACACTTTTTAATTACCTCTTGAATCTCTTGATGGCATTAATTGAAATACAGTGAAACCTGGATAAGTGAGACTTCAAGGGACGAGCAAATTTGTCTCACTTAAAGAGGTATTACTTACCCAGGCTCTTAGTTAGCCAGGTACGAATAAAATTCTGTCTCATTTACAGAGGGTCCCATTAATAGAGGATATTTCAGTTATAGAGGTAATTAATAAGGTATTTTGGAAACATTATGTATTATCTTTAAAAATAAATAAGGTATTAATCCTTGTCCCTAAATATTTTTTTTTGTCTGTTTAAATTTTTATTCGAATTTATTTTGAATGATTCTACAAAGGATAGATTTTGATTAATACAATTTGATACGGACTTAAAACTTCATTAAATTAAAATATTTTTTTGTTTATTCGTGTTAGGTACTTATCAATATTTTAGCTTTCGTTTCGATAGTTTTAACTACTTAAACTAACTAAATGAAACTTGAAGTCGTTTAGACACAATTAAGCAAATGCGGAATTTATGGATAGACTAAGAGTTACTAAGAATACGGAAATTTATCAATAAAGTCCAAGTTAGAGAGGTCATAGATTGACGTTATCTCAGATACAGAGGTCAATTCCTATAAATATTGTCTTAGTAAAAGAGGTAAAATACACTCTCTGTCTCAATTATAGAGGTAAATGTGACTATAAAATCACAACAACTAATCCCAGTTATAGAGGTTCGTTTTATAAAGAACTTTTTAAACAACATCGCATCATGACGCACTTATACTCCTTACATATTTCAAATATTGATGTTTGTGAGAAACAATTTAACCATGTTTAAACGCGTTGAGGTTGCGGGCAAACAGCTCCGATCCACGGGGAGACTACGCACAGTGCCGCGTCGCATGGCACTTTCAGTCAAGAATCCGAGGGTTGATAGTGCCAACGTATTATGAGCGTCTACCGTCTAATCCATTATATTCTGTAAATTAATATATGGAAATGACATGTAATAATCCAAATTGAATGTAATTCATTTTTCTATTGACCTGTTTTTTATTTTATTTTATTTTATTTTGACGATCATTATGAGATATCCGTGCTTAGCTTAGCCATATTGACATTGTTTTTCTTTTATATTATTTGACATTGTTAATAATTTAGTTAATTAATCGATTGCATATAATGGTTTTTAAATTGTGTATTGCTTGACATTTGTATAATTATAATCAATTGTTATTTTCCTACTTGACGATCATAATATAAATTCGTATAGATTAGTGTAAAATAATTTATATTATAATTTCATATTATAAAATAAATAAATCTAAATCTAAATCTATCTCACTAACAGAGGTAACTCAGTGCTAAAGTGTCGGGCCCGCGCCATGAGTCCCAGCTATAGAGGTTTCCCACTTATCCAGGTCCCACTTAACCAAGTTTCATTGTATTTGCATTATCATACCATCATAATATGTTATTTTTCCATTACAAATGAATGAATGTCAAACGCCGCCGTCCATTAACCTACAGTTATTCACAAGATCATTGGGGACATTGAAAAGTTAAAAATTTAAATATGCGTTGAGAGCTAACATAATTGCACATATTCCGACATAAGAAAAGAAAAATGCAGTAAGAACGTATTAAGTAAGTACATATTAGGTGCCTTTTAATGCGCCAGTACATTATCCCCGTCCCCATTATGCTCACGTGTTTAGGTATCGCACGTAGTTCGGCTCGATTGTTATTGTCAAGTATGTGTAAACAGCTTCAATCGTATGCGCATGCTACATTTGAAAACCTCGTTCTATACGCAATCATACACATCAAAAGCAACCACATTTCTTGTACGATAAAGTTTATTTTTGAATCCATTGTAAAAAGCAGTTATGAGATCTGGAAAGTATATAGTTGATATGCGAACGTTGACGGCATGTACTAAAGCAAATGAGTGTTCTCTAATTAAATTAACTAGTCTTGTTTAACTGGACATTTCTAGTGTGCACTAGGTCGTCTTATTAGCATCTGAGTGAAACGTTTAAGAACATAATGTTCTTGGGTTTATCCAATGTGTGATTCTTTACGTCGTTTTCTAATAAGGTCATGTCATGACCGAGGATCATGCCATGCATTATACATACAGCTCGCTGTACTTAAAATTTTACAATTACTCGAAACTTCTAGTGATAGTGGTGGTAAGATTGGTAAGTGCAATCCGGTAGCAGTTACCTACCGGATCACAGGTGGCTGATAGTTAAACAGACCAGCTGTGAATACAGGAACTATAAATAAGTGTTGCCCTGGCAGAGGGAACCAGCTGGACCCAGTTCGTAGAGAGATGAACCACTAGCTACAAGTTCAACTGCGGGTGGCGGTGGGTATTATCACAATCGGTTGCAGTAATGCAACCACCAGCTCGTCATGTCATGACTGATGTGGTAATTATGACTAAATCCCCTCTCCATAGGCAAAACAAAATCGACTTTATCACTCCGTGATTCGAACAGTGGAAGAAGGCGGTTCTAAATACAAGATTGGATAGAAGAAGGGCCACCATGATAATGATGAAAAGATTCATTTGGAAAACTCATCGTAGTCTACAAAATGGAACAAAGATCGGATGAAGGTTGCCCTGTATGAGGGCAGTAAGGGAACTGAGTAGTGAGTAATTATTATGAAGATTATTGGAGGAGGTAGTGGACGTTTTAAAACTAACTCATTCAATCGAGGAACATAAAAAGCCTCTTGGTTATTCGCTATTCACCTCTATTTTTTATATCGTATATCATATAATAAATATGACAAACTGTGAAATTTCGATTGGTCAAGAAAGAGTGGAACAAGTGAAAGAGTTTGTGTATCTGGGTACCTTGTTCACTAGGGACGGTAAGCATGATAAAGACATTGAAAGGAGAGTGAATGCTGGAAATCGTGTGAATGGGGCACTTAACGCTTTTATGAGCAGCCAGAAGGTGTCGCAAAAAACACGGTTGGCTGTTCATAGAGGGGTGTTGGTGCCTACACTTATGTATGGTAGCGAAAGTTGGGTATGGCAGAAGAGGCATCAGAGCCAAGTGAATGCAGTGGAAATGAGAGCGTTGAGAAGTGTGTGTGGTGTGAGATTGCAAGATAGAATTAGGAACAGTGTGATAAGGGAAAAGTGTGGACTGAATGTAGATATAGTGACAAAAATTGAGAAAGGTATGTTGAGATGGTTTGGACATGTGGAAAGAATGAGTGAAAGAAGGCTAACAAAGAGAGTGCATAAGGGAGAAGTGGAAGTGGGAGTTGGAAGGGGTAGACCTCGGCGGACTTTCTCTGATCAGATCGGGGAAATCCTGAAGAAAGGCCAGGTCAAGAGCACCCTAAACCGACGAGCGTGTATGAGGAATGTTATGAAAGTGAAGGAAGCGAAAGAGGTATGTCAGGATCGTAGCAAGTGGAAATCCGTGGTCTCTGCCTACCCCTCCGGGAAATAGGCGTGATTATATGTATGTATGTATCATAAATCAGACTAAATACATCCACACACCCAGTATCCATAACGTGACGATCGACATGGGAGTAAATAAGGTTTAAAATAAACAACGCGCTTAGTTCTGCGTATGCGACCGTGTGAGGTCATTTAGTTGGAAAACTTTTGGGTACCTACGACCCACCATGACTCACCTCAAGTGCGGGGACATCAAAGTCATGACTTTGTCGTAAGTACCTGATATAGATTAACTTTACATCTGCGGTGACGATTGTGAAGTCAACCATACTTACCTTACCTGCGATACCTAAACACTTTGAATCTTCATCATTTGAATCATGTTGTTTTTAAGTGTTTTGATATTAGTATTTTGTTTTATTTAAGGTCACTTTTAATTGTTTTTCAGAGCATCTTTGTGAAATATTCAGTGGAAGGTCGATGACTCAATTTGTTTTTGAGTGATTTTAGAGATGATAAAGTTTAGTTTGTATCAAATAGTTTGGTTACAAAATAATTGCGAGGATGATCAGAACTACTCAAGAAGTCTCAAAACAGATCAGACTGATCTACAGTGGTTAAATTGAAATTAGGTGAAAGTAAATCGCAGAAACACAATATCAACTGTGTTATTAGCTTTTGAATGTTCAGTTTACAAGTTGGTTTGACGTCTTTGTTATCGGTTTATTTTATGTGTGCACGCCAGTTTAGTGATTTTTCCACGCTCGCGGCACCCACACTAACCCACCGTGATCAAAGTACTTGCAGACATACTTATTTCCTACCATAACCTCAAGTCTGCAATGCAAATACTACTTACGAACCATAATGATAAGGTTCATAATAAAGGTCATGAAGTTTTATTACAGGTTTTCAGCAATAATAGCCATGGCTAGTATTGCACGTGTCAATCTGCGATAAATGATTCGGTGATTTTGTATTGTTTGTAACCTTTTCCGTTAACTGTTGGCGATAAAAGAAAAGAATTAAACAATCTTATTTACATTTTACTGTTGCAATATGAATGTTTCAAATTTACTTAAGTCGCAGAAAAACATAATTATTATATAAATATATGTATTTACTTATTGTAGGTACATACATTATTCATAACTAAAATGTCACTGCTTTTTAAACGATTGTGTATTATACAATATTAGACTGGTTTATACTATACGCTTCATATGTTGCTTGGGCTTTGTAACAATGGTTACGTGATCTTAGCTAACAGTTACGAAACTACAATCCGCACCAAATTGATCGGGCTACAGTGGCGACAAGGAAACATGTATACAGATTACATATAGGTCGCTTTATTATGTACAAAGTTCTTCCTTACTTATCTGCATTACACGTGGATATACACTCATAAAACTTGGCATTGTCTCTCGTGGTTGACCTTCAATAAATCGCAGTCTAAGCTAGGTTCATCCTTTCGTCAATTCTATGCACTAGGTAGGTACGTTTTAATATATGTATTTCTTCTTCTAAGTTGTACTCTCACGCCAAAGTAATCGTAGTCAAAGTACGTAGGTAATGTACACTATGTCAGCGTCAAAGGTAGATATATTCATTTATCTTACAGATGTCAAAAGTGATAAATTAATAATATGTTTTGTGGCAAGGTACCTACTTACTGTTGATGTTGGCTTTTTTGTGGATATTGACAACGAGAACGCGGGTGCATAGCACAATTGTGTTTGCTAGTCCAAGGAATGCTATTAGATTTGAAACTCTATAAAACAATTAGCTAATAAACATTACATTTAGTCATCACCTGGGCTCAATTTGACAACGAAGGCAAACAACCTTCGGAAAATCTTAAATTACCGACGCGATGGACTCATTCGCCCTCGATGGTAGGCAAAAAGGGCACCCGTCCATCTATTACGGTGTATTTGGTAAGACGCGTGGTGAAAGTGATTGCGCGAATGTCGCGTGCGCCGACCTTGCCATATAAGTTGCCCGGGCGCATCCGCGCATCTCCTAGGGTTACCATAAATAATTACCAGTTAGTATTGTACGACTTCTTAATTTTTTTCTGTTGACGGTACTTTACATATTCGACTTTCTGATATAATTAATACAAAACTTACGGTCAATACAATAATTTGAAGTAGGTACAAGAAAAAAGAGAACAAGAAGTAAACCCTAAACAAATCAATAAATATCATATTTAATGTTCTTGATTTTCGATGAAAAACAAAAATAATACCTTGTATTATTAAGTCTTGATTAAGTTGTTATTGGATGTGTTTCTAATTATCAATTTCCTGTACTAACAGCTGATTTGATGAGCATTTGCGAGGCAAATTTAATGTCATGTGGACATCCTGAGCGCTATTAAATAAAAAGGGACAGTGTCCAATGTGGCGAGTGCAGGTGGCAAGCCTAATCGCTGACATGCAACTGCACCACTTGCCTTGAAACGCCTTTTTGCTTGTCCTGCTATACGCAGTGTGTTACTTATGTCTTTTATTCTAAGTACAAGCAGAATAGATGTTTTTATACAGGTTAGGCGTCTCTGCAGCAGACTGTAGGAACTTGCTGTGACATAGGTAAATAGGTACATTTGTTCGACAATGCTAAAATTGCTCTAAAAACGGTGCCCGCACCCGAAAAACCTTGCTAAAAACGGTATTCTAATATGTCAAAGTTAACGATCGTAAAAAAGGTTACGGAATTATACCTACACGTACCTACGTGTCTTAACGCAAATTCCGTGTTGTGATTCCAATGATTGAAACGCCGATAAGAGTACGTGCAGGATTCTATGAATTTATGCATGTGTCAATGCGTTTTAGTTGTAATTAGCAGTGGATATGAGGATGCGCTTGAGATGTGAGGCAAGCGAGTTTGCGCGCTGCGCGCGTTGTTATTGTTGTTATATTTGCGCGTCATACGCGGTCACGTGCGCGCGAGGACGGCTGGCCGCGCTCGCGCCACCGCTGCGAACTATTTCGCAATAAAACTCGACTTGGAACAAGATTGAACAGTGCTGCTTTTATCAAGTAATCATGAATTAATGTAGATGGATCCGCACGAGTAGTAAGCGAATTAATTTCGTCATAATAGGTGGTTAGGTGAAAAACTTATCTTGAGTTGTATTCTAGACAAAACATAATTTAAAAATTGTACTGTACATAGAATGAAGTTACGGCTCTTAGTTTCTTTTAGTAAAAGTGATTTTATTTGTTTATTTAGTAAACCTTTTTGATGAATGTCAGAAGGCATTCTTTACCAGTCACCCTAAATTAAATGTAGGTATCTGCTGTATGCACTTCTTCTCGTCTCTGAAATGATAAGACGTGTAATTCGTTATAGCCAAGACCACTTTTTTATAAAGCGTCTGCATTGTCTATCACCTGACATTTGATATCCGCTTTGCCCAGATATCAAATCTAATGGGAAGATTGCACCGTCAATAGTGCTAGTCTAATTTTTGTTTGCATCAATAGCCTGTTATTGGGTAATAAGCGCGTATTTGTTTCGTGGCCGCCTGCGCCTAATCCACACTAGAACGGCCGACCTCTCGATCTCGCCTCCGCTATAACAACTAGCATTGAGGCATTTACCTTTCTTAGGTCGGACCTGTCCTCAATACAGCTTGAAGCGTTGATTTATTACGATGCACGGAATGCTGGCTCAATTTAGAGACAAATTTGGTGCAATGTGCCTAATTTGCTCGAATGTCTACATTCTGAGCGGCGTGTGTGGCTCATAGGGTGACCCCGTTTACCCGGTTTGTCGATCAGTTATGATTCCTAGGTACGCAGAACGTACCTGTTGCCTTTAAAGTGCATTTTTAAAAGCAATAAGGTCAATGTGGCGAAGTCCGGCATACTTTATTTTTTTTTGACTTTGGACTGATCTAGTTCCGTTAATTATTCACCTATGTCACTGCTTGTAATCGCATACGATGAAGAATTTAATAATTAAAAGTTTAGCCTTAGTGACAGATCATTTCAAGCACAAATTAAGCAAAAACAATGGCATTTTTTAAAATTCGGCGAGTAGACGGACTTCCCGTGCAGTTTAAGGGAAGTCCGTCTAGTTATGATATCAGCCAATATATGGGTGCGTATATGTTCGTAGTCAAATTCCTAAAAAGAACGGATCAAGACAATGAAAAGTGTATTTTAAACTTGTTAATATACGGTTCAGATTCGAAATAAACACCATTTTTCTAAAACAAAGGCAAGTCCGGCATATACTACCAAAATGGGGTGGTAAACCTTTTTTGCAAATAATTATTTTTATGATTTCCGAAATAAAAGATCAATAGTAATTTTAAAATGAATTTTAATCGTTTTTTTTAATATACTGAGATCAAAATTTAATAAAGTAACATCATGCGCACAGTCTGGAGGATTTTTTGATACCTTATCAAATCGTTATAATATTAAAATCACAAAAACAGTTGGTAATCTCTGATTTAACGAAATTCCGGCATATGACGGACTTGCCTTGAACATAATAGACGGACTTTCCAACTTAGTCAAATTTTAATATGATAAATTGTGGAACGTATAATTACAAAACTAAGCTAATTTCTAATATTTTAAAAATAGAATAAAGACAGCTGGTTCTTATGCTACCTATGTAGTAACTTTCTGATGCACAATCTTTTCAAAAACTATTTTTATCATTTTTTTTTCGAACGGCTGTCGCACTATGACTTCGAGTTCAAAACACGAAATGACTTATTGAGGCCGATTGCTCTGAAGTTGGTTGTCACAGCGCCATCTGTTTTACAGAGACGGAACTAGCGCGAAAAACTGGTTAATCGACTGGACTCCAAAGTCGCATACGCCTTCAAATTCAAAAGTTATAACGTGTTGACGGACTTGCCTTGTAGACGGACTTACCCACAGTGACCTTAAATACGCCCTCAGATAGTCTGGTCTACCATACCTATTCATCTAAAAACTGTCTTAAGGAACTCGCTAGGTGGTCACAAATCACGGCAAAGAATTGACCGCATAAGTAATGACACATACATCAATATGTTTTTCTACACATAAACATTGTCTAAATACCTATGGTCGGGTTACTAACTATATGTATATAGTACTTGTATTTTAAAGCCGATAAATCCAACACTGATATTTTGAAATAAGCGATTGATACTAACTGGATCATGTGATTGTGTAACCGCCGTATGCAGACATAATATGATTGTTTATACCTCTTCATGTCCAAGGCTCAACAAATACAGAGCCATAACGACGTATGGTCAAATGGAATCCGAAACAACAAACGACCTTTTGCGAATGATACCAATATTGAAGGCAATGCGTCAATTGTTCAAAACGACTCATACACATTACTCGTAACTTGCTAATCCAGCTAATTGATTTTCTAAAAATTTTCCACCACGCGGTCCAAAATTAAAACAATGTCACTCTGATTGTTATCTAAAACCGGAACAAGACTGAGACATTTAGTGACGTTAAAAAATTACAGGCGCTCGAATATCACAAGTCAATTTAGTAGGATAATTTGTAATTTGTCGTTACTTTAATACGATGTATCAAGTACCTATTGTCAGCTGTTACATTACAATGGCACTACCTGTTTAGCCTGCGTGACGGAAATGATCACTACAATAACACATTAGATCCTACTGTATGATGATAATATGTACATGTTTACGTTCGTCGTATTTTTTGTTGAATTTATTCATCTTATCATTAATTTTTCATAAATTTTGAGATGGATCACAGTTTAGCCTTGGATCAAAGTCTGATTTCGGTAGTACGTCGTAATCTTTCAATTAAGACTGTATGTTAAGTGTCTTCTACACACAATAACAGATTATATTATGGATTAGATTATAATAGTTATATGGTAGTGTTATTGAATTAGCTAAGATTGAGATCTAAGGAAGCAATTATTGTCCTTGTAGCTATTGAATTTACCTGTATTGTCGTTGATGAAGCCAAGCAAGAGCGTTAGCGATTTAGCTTAACTTTAAAATTGTCCCTAAACAGATTGTTGGTTTCTTCTTTGGTGTTATGAGTGTGGAGATTCTAATGACCTAGACGCGTTTGAAATAACCTTCCGCAAGACAGCCTGTCTGTCGATCCTCATTTCCATCCTCAAAATCCATATCAGCGAGTTAAGTGATTGATTGATTTCCGTTTGTTCGCGGATTACACGAATTCGCAGGAGCCGACCTCATGACGCCTGCGACATTGAACGCTCGACCCGTTTAAGTACAGAAATGAATCCCATTCACTGAGCATATGCTACTGTATGCTTTAGACGAAACAATGTAATCGTGACCTAGGGACAAGTAACCAGTACATGTAATTGAAGTCACACTGACAATAGCTGACCTGAAGCGAATACTCGCTTGCACTTAATAAGCGGTAGACATTACAGTTCAGTAGAAGCGCGAGGCCACCTCAATACCTCGAAAAACGTCTTAAGAACATTTAAGTTCACCTGCATTGACGTCCTTTTAGAATGTAAAGCATCCGTGCTATTTTACTTTAAAAGGTTTCATATGCATTTCAGTTTCTATCAATGTTAGGACGTTTATGCTTTACGGTCAGTCTGGCCCACTCCCACTGTTTGCTTACCGATCATTATTGTAGTACACGGGCATGGTGACCATCGCAACTAAATTTGTTATAGGTACCTACTAGGTAGTTTACCTACATTTTTAGTTAGCGTAGCGTAGGCAGCCTAGAGTTAAGGCGACTTTCAACCCTAAGGTTGTGGGTTCGAATACCGGCTCGTACCAATGAGTTTCGTGGAACTTACGTACCACGCTTTTCGGCGAGAGAAAACCGGAGTGATCCCCATAAGTCCTTAGTTTCCCCTCTAGGGTCGCTGTTGTAAAAACTGGTGTACACCAATTTTTGGGATTAGGTGGCCATACCAGACTCACGGACTTCTTTAGGATACAAAAAAGCTTTAGGATGACCATTTAATAATTGTCCTCCCCATGTAACTATTTTACCAAAAATACATTGCAACGTAAAAAGTCCCCTATTCATAGTGGATTATTATCATTAATATTATCTATGTACCTATATAGTTGTATACTTCAATCGCATTATCATTATCACCGATTATCTAGTACCTACTTTTTTGAAAATGTATAAACGGAGTTACTGTACCTTAAATACTACTTGTACCAAGTTTTAATTTACTGTTTTTTTTTATATTTAATGCTGACAATTTCTGCTAATTGATTAAAATGTACTTATTTTATTTTAAAGGTAAAATCTAAAATACCTACTTACAAGATAGTCAATAGTGATCAACATAAACAATATTTAATATGTATGTATGTGTGTCACTTTATTGTACATCAACAGGTTTACATAAAACGGACGAAACAAAACAAAAATAAAAATGTTATGAACAAAGGCGAACTTATCCCTAAAAGGGATCTCTTCCAGCTAACTTTTGAGAAAATACGAAAGGATCAAACACTAACAGGTGAAAACAATCTTATCTTCAGGTAATTACTGACTATTACACACAAATATTTTGAAGACTCAAAATTGGACATAATTTAGGGAAAAGGATCCAACCCACAAAAATCTGTCAATAAAACACAATAAATTTGAACTTTCTGTCAAAAAGAAGTCATTCATTTGAATTTTGAATGACAATTTTTTAAGGATGGATCCTTTTCGCTAAATTACGTCCCAATAGTTCTCTATCCTATGACAATACGACCTATCAATATTAAGACACAAATCTACTATAAATACACTACCACCTGCCTGTTGCCTACCATAGTTTAAGTTATGTGCTTAATTTGTTTGTCATGTTCTTTTTAATATTGGTGAGCAATAAAGAATATTTGTATTGTATTGTATATTTATTTATTTATTTATTATTCGGAGAACCAACAGCTATCAATTGTACACTAGTTATGTATGTAAATAACAGAAAGCCAATTATAGGTTCCCACCAATAGCAACAGGTTAACAAACAAATGGTGGTAGCACTAAATTTATCAACGTATTACCACTAATAATCTAAATATGAATACTTATTATATTATTATACAATACAAAACAATACTCTTTATATACCTACTGAACTAGGAAAACAAAACTTATTAATAATATACCTCTATCGATACAGTAAAGCCCCTGCTCAGACCGCGTGGCCTTGATCCGTCCCGGACCGTGTAGACAGTTGTTACCAACAAAATTTGACCAAAACTGACCAAGGACAGACCAAGGTTAGACGGTTAGAAGGCTTGTCGGCGACCGTGTAGCAAGGGCTTAATATGCTGTCGCATACGACTCGCTCACTTAAGTAATCTGTCTGTCAGAATCCGTCTTATAGTTGTGATGTTGTATACACATACCCTCAAGGTTATTAAGTACTACATACATGTTTGGCGCGCGCGCGTCCTGCAACATTTGACACACGCCACTTGCACCAACGTGATGAGGGCTGACGGATACCGGTTAACTACCACCTACCACGTTGGATTAGTCTCAACTCAACAGGTCCCCACGACGTGACGGATGTCTTCGTTGGCTACTTGCATGTTAATTGTTGACAGTACCTGCTGTTACTTTAAAACCGGCAAGGACGTATTCGGATTTGGAAAAGACAATTATAAGTACAAGAACGCTTGAAGTTATCATGAGTAGTCGTGCCCGATAACGTTAAAAAATTTTTGGGGCGAATGTTGTTCATAAAAAAATTATAAATTAACGCTTTTTTTTTTCATTGGCATATATGTCGAACATTCGAACGCTCAAACCACACAGGTACTCGTATTATTTAACTAAAAATAATTTAAATGGTTTTAAGCAATACCAAAATGAACACTACTTATATTAAGGCACAGTAATGATTTGTTTTGAAGATGACACAGTCATAGGTGTGTGCATGTCAGTTTTGGCAGACTTAAAATGACAACTGAAACAAATATCAACTGATTCAAAATGATGCATACTGCATGTCCAATATAACCTATCCGTCTGTGTATCGAATTCCATCTAGGTCGCGACTGTCGCCAATGTCAAAACACGGAAATCATCCGAAGGTCAGTCCGATTCGCTATTTTACAGCAATAAATCTGCTTTAAATAGCAACAAAAACTATAAAACAAACTCATTTTGTCAATCGATCTAATAAAGATACACTTATTATACAATAAATGAGTTATATTTTATAAGACAAGCTATTAGTCTTAATGTGATCGGTTTAAATTATCAAATTGAATGTATTTTTGGTAAAATAGTTACATGGGGAGGACAATTATTAAATGGTCATCCTAAAGCTTTTTTGTATCCTAAAGAAGTCCGTGAGTCTGGTATGGCCACCTAATCCCAAAAATTGGTGTACACACACCAACAAATCATTACTGTGCCTTAATATAAGTAGTGTTCATTTTGGTATTGCTTAAAACCATTTAAATTATTTTTAGTTAAATAATACGAGTACCTGTGTGGTTTGAGCGTTCGAATGTTCGACATATATGCCAATGAAAAAAAAAGCGTTAATTTATAATTTTTTTATGAACAACATTCGCCCCAAAATTTTTTTAACGTTATCGGGCACGACTACTCATGATAACTTCAAGCGTTCTTGTACTTATAATTGTCTTTTCCAAATCCGAATACGTCCTTGCCGGTTTTAAAGTAACAGCAGGTACTGTCAACAATTAACATGCAAGTAGCCAACGAAGACATCCGTCACGTCGTGGGGACCTGTTGAGTTGAGACTAATCCAACGTGGTAGGTGGTAGTTAACCGGTATCCGTCAGCCCTCATCACGTTGGTGCAAGTGGCGTGTGTCAAATGTTGCAGGACGCGCGCGCGCCAAACATGTATGTAGTACTTAATAACCTTGAGGGTATGTGTATACAACATCACAACTATAAGACGGATTCTGACAGACAGATTACTTAAGTGAGCGAGTCGTATGCGACAGCATATTAAGCCCTTGCTACACGGTCGCCGACAAGCCTTCTAACCGTCTAACCTTGGTCTGTCCTTGGTCAGTTTTGGTCAAATTTTGTTGGTAACAACTGTCTACACGGTCCGGGACGGATCAAGGCCACGCGGTCTGAGCAGGGGCTTTACTGTATCGATAGAGGTATATTATTAATAAGTTTTGTTTTCCTAGTTCAGTAGGTATATAAAGAGTATTGTTTTGTATTGTATAATAATATAATAAGTATTCATATTTAGATTATTAGTGGTAATACGTTGATAAATTTAGTGCTACCACCATTTGTTTGTTAACCTGTTGCTATTGGTGGGAACTTATAATTGGCTTTCTGTTATTTACATACATAACTATTGTACAATTGATAGCTGTTGGTTCTCCGAATAAAAAATAAATAAATAAATATACAATACAATACAAATATTCTTTATTGCTCACCAATATTAAAAAGAACATGACAAACAAATTAAGCACATAACTTAAACTATGGTAGGCAACAGGCAGGTGGTAGTGTATTTATAGTAGATTTGTGTCTTAATATTGATAGGTCGTATTGTCATAGGATAGAGAACTATTGGGACGTAATTTAGCGAAAAGGATCCATCCTTAAAAAATTGTCATTCAAAATTCAAATGAATGACTTCTTTTTGACAGAAAGTTCAAATTTATTGTGTTTTATTGACAGATTTTTGTGGGTTGGATCCTTTTCCCTAAATTATGTCCAATTTTGAGTCTTCAAAATATTTGTGTGTAATAGTCAGTAATTACCTGAAGATAAGATTGTTTTCACCTGTTAGTGTTTGATCCTTTCGTATTTTCTCAAAAGTTAGCTGGAAGAGATCCCTTTTAGGGATAAGTTCGCCTTTGTTCATAACATTTTTATTTTTGTTTTGTTTCGTCCGTTTTATGTAAACCTGTTGATGTACAATAAAGTGACACACATACATACATATTAAATATTGTTTATGTTGATCACTATTGACTATCTTGTAAGTAGGTATTTTAGATTTTACCTTTAAAATAAAATAAGTACATTTTAATCAATTAGCAGAAATTGTCAGCATTAAATATAAAAAAAAACAGTAAATTAAAACTTGGTACAAGTAGTATTTAAGGTACAGTAACTCCGTTTATACATTTTCAAAAAAGTAGGTACTAGATAATCGGTGATAATGATAATGCGATTGAAGTATACAACTATATAGGTACATAGATAATATTAATGATAATAATCCACTATGAATAGGGGACTTTTTACGTTGCATTCCTGCGCCGTCTCGGCAATTAATTACACATAAGTGTAACGGACTAACAGGCGATGGGCTAACATATCACGTTATCATAATTGAACAAATTAATATGGCGATATGGCAAACTGTCCTTAAGTTTGCCGACATGACACTAATAATAGTTCCAGCAAAAAGTTGACAACATCATTGTCAATTTGTCACGGTCAGTCAAGTGCTGGTACAAAGTTTCCTCTTATTCCAATGACATAAGGTCTAACCCCTTTATTCATAAACTTAACATTCTAATGACCCTATACTTAACCAGGGGGGTGTCACTACGCAGTTTAGGTACATTTGGCCGGCGCACCTCCCGGGCAGGGCAGGCGTATGGCAGTGCAAGCCGCTCGGCTCGCACGATAGTCGTGTCACTTGGCGCTCGCGCAAAGAAAATTCACGGTTCGTGCACGGTTATAAGTTTAAATTTTGTTGCAGGCGGCGAGTATAGTTATAATTTTATACCTAAATCTGACTTTTGTGAAGGAGTGAATTTTCTGTACGGTAGTACTATTAGTTATTCTGTGACTTAACTCTGTTAAATATTGTATCTTTCTAACAAACATTAGTATCAAAAAGATTGTTATGTTTATTAGATTTGACAAACGTTTAGTTTAGGCAGCCCAGCTCAAAACGAGGATTTGGCAGACCACGTCGGCGATGGCGAGACGAGTTAGACTCCTTTTTAAAGGAAGGAAAAAGGAAAGGAAGGAAAGGCCAGAGACTGCACAGGATCGGGAAGACTGGAAAAAGTGGGGGGAGGCCTTTGCCCAGCAGTGGGACATTATAGGCTCCCAATAAAATTAGTTTATGAATAACGCCACAAAACTGTTTACTTGTGTCGGGTTGTTGTTATTTATGAAACTATAACGTCTTTGCTGAAATTCGGATAACGTGAAGATAAAGGGAGATACCTATCTTCTCGTACGCTCTTTCGCACATGACAATTAATTAAGTACGTGTTTACATTATTTTGATTCAAGTCTATATTTTGACCTTGACGGTACTTCCTTCCAGTAAAAAGTAATATCAAAAGTATTTTATAATATCAGAAATATATTTCCGCACTAAACAGTATGTCACCACCACCTACATACAATTATTAACTTTCCACGTTTAAGTATAACTGAAAGATTACAAACAGTTTTTCGCTTTCCATATAACGCTTCGAGTTCCGATACTCGCTCACGCAACACAGTTGCCCGGGAAAAGTTCTTTGACCTACTATCTAAGCTCGTAGAGTTCCGTAGCACCGCTACGCCGTAGCGAAAAAAATGTATCCATTCTCTGTTCTACTAACACTACCCTTTCTGTATACCTAAGTGTGTAACAGCTGGTAATCATTACAGTTACAATGAGCACTGTAAACACAGCCAGATAACAATACCTACATAATGTATATAAGCAATTATGAGTGTGTTAAGAATTAATATGTTGACTTAATGTGCAATAAAGACATATGTCTGTTATATATTGTTTTTGAGCTAACATTTAACAAAAATCTGTAAATGTATTTAACAATTAAATAAATATGTAGGTACATATGAGAATATAAATAGGTACCTATTCAAACTAAAACATCACTTACACCAGACAATGGAGCGGCTCCATACATAATAATGCATGTAGTAATCGGTGAAGAATGTTCAAAATTGATAAACGTGATCCTAGGTTTCGTAAGAATTTAAAAATAACAATATATCTATGCGTAAGAGCATTGAAAGCTATAATCTGGCAAACCCACTTTGTCAGTAGAAAAAGGCGAGAAATTCAAATTTTCAACAAGAGGTCAACCCTTCGCGCTTACATTTTTAAAATTTGCCGCCTTTTTCTATTGACAGAAATGCCTTGGCAAACTAAATATACGTGGTGGCTAAAAAATTACTGCAAAAAAAAAACTTAACCCTACCATAGAAAATGGACCAGCCAAAATGTATGAAACAACCAAATTTTTTTTTCGCAATTTCGGTGTTGGTCCTATAGTGAAAGTTGCTCAGTATAATCCCAAAACCTCCCTGGCAACGAGAATGCAGTTATTTTTTTGCCACCTTGTATATCAGTTAAGTATATACCTACTTCTCGATATTACCAACGTCGTACGACGATAAAATTAGGCTACATACCTAATTTTATCGCCTAAACCTAAACGTGGGAGGCCAATTAATCCGTAACGTAACACCTCAAAATAGTAACAGGTAGATATCGGCAGTAAATCAATATGACAATTGTAAACGTCGCGATTGTGATCTCGGCCGTGGACTGATGTCAGCGCCCAACCTTGCTACAACTCGATAATATTACCTACTTATTACTTATTACCACTAAATGAATAATCCGAGTGTTTGGTAGCTTTTTTTACGTAAATATATTAAGTATGTCTCGAATAACTCGATATACAGCAGTTTTGCTTAGGGATTTACTAATATTATTGACGTGCGAAACTGTCTAGCTATCCCGGTTCATGAGATGCAGCCTGGTGACAGACAGACGGACAATAGAGTCAGTAATAGGGTCCTGTTTTTGCCCTTTGGGTACGGAACCTTGGGTAAAAATATATCGCCTCGTGCAATCTTTTTATCGAGTTTCCTTCTTGTCTCAAACCGCGCTTTCATTTGCATATAAATTATATCCCGTCTCACGTCTTTACAATTTTAGAAATATATTAAGAGGGGGCGTAAAGCCAGGAAATTAGAAAGAAATATAATATGTAGATGGCTACCTATATGGCGCGCCGCGCGAAAGTTGCGACGGAAGATATGGGCGTCGCGCGGGTTTTTAAATTTTTAACTCAACTACTCTGAAAATATATTTCTGATTAAAGTTTCGCTCATCAGATCGTCGGCTATACGAGTATCACTAGCTTTTCATAATGGAATTATACTGCTATAATATGCAGGGCAACGATAAGCAAGTGAAAATAAATGAACTCTAAACACGTTTTTGTAATTTTTTTAAGGTTACGGCTTATAGTTAGTTTCGCCCTTGCAAAATTAAATATACTTAGGCCCAGTTGCACAAACCACATTTAACAGACTGATTAACGTCAAACAGCAGTGAAGTATGAAATTTCCCATACAAAAAAATTGCGAACGCTTTAACCGGTGACAAGACTGACAGACGGTTTAGTGCAACCGACCCTTAGCCCAGTTTCTGTGTATATGTTTGCCATTTGCCCTTGATTAAAATGAGCAAAAATAAAAATTCAATATAAAAAAACTAAAAGTTTGCGTTAGCCCCTTCTTAAGCAATGACATTTGTGACATAATTTCATACGTAAGCCTTCATGACATGATCTAATAATGCCATCCATATGATTTGATCTAGAACCTGTTATATTTTGATGAAGAATTACTAGATCATATATTAAATTTATTGTCCACTATTACATTTTAAAGGTTAAAAGTTTTTCTCGAAAATATTTGACGTCTTTTGATTCGTATGTTTTTTTTTACCTTTTCGTTTTTATATAAAGGAACGCCTCAACGTTACGAATATCTTCGATGTTTTTTACATTAACCTAATGTTTTAATATGTATATACAGAGTAGCAAATTGAGGCCTACCAAAGACCGCTTTGGTTTTTTTGCGAGTTCAAGGCAAATTACCTTAATTTTTCGAAAAGGAGTCTCATTGTGTGTACGAGACGTCGCCAGATGCCTTAATCACGGGTAGTTGCGTAACAACTGGTTTGGCTTGACTTTTTATAGTCATATTCTGCTTTGTTACAAGTTTTTAATGCCAGTCTGGGCAAAAAACGTACCTACGATGTATTTGTTAATCATTCTGTAATATTGAAATTTGCTGTTGCAAGGTAATAACAATGAGTATATATGAATATGACATTGCGGCAAACACTTGTACATGTAATGCCTGCATTAACTCGAAGCAAACGATAACAAGTAATTATAAATCTTATACTATGACTAAATAAACCGAATTTTGAAATTAATTAATTTTGAAACTAATCTCATTTTAATCGTTAGTGGTGTTCATACTTGGTTGGTCGAATTACCAGTAGTAAAGTTTAATTTAATCCATATTACGCTTAAGATATTATTACATTAAAATGGTTATTTTATGTACGTTATATAATTACGTCACAGGAAATACTGCTTGATTATGTTCTTTGTACTTAATCTCCTAGGATGATTATGGGATACGTTGAGGGATTTGTCAATCAAATACAGTAAAATCCTGAAAAAAAAAATTTTAAAGGGATGCCAAAAACGCTTAGCTTAGCTTAGCTTAGCTTAGGTCCTAACCTTGAAAAAAAAAGAGAACAAGTTACCAGAACAAATCATATTAAGCGGGTTATACGCGATATTTTTTACTTAAGCTTGTTACTACCACAAATACCACAATATAAGGTTCAACCAGACCGTCAAGTATCTCAAGTAGGGTTTGCACGACGGATCCGAAATGTATGGGAATATCCGCGGATCCGGATCTAGATCCGGATAATTTCATACATTTCGGATCCGGATTGCAAACCCTAATCTCAAGTTAACTTCCGTCGCCAAAGCATCGCCAAAAGAACAAACTAACAACAAAGTAAGTTTCGCACGCCGCGCGTGTTTAGTCTACCGGCTAGACGCATTGTTAATTTATTCGCTATGATAATGTTTATGTTTATTATGGCATCAATGACCGCGAAGTGGGATTAACATCGTTTCGGTGCGGGTTCACAGCCACTACTGATAACGCGAGTGGGCAGTTCGAGTGATTCTCGACGCCGGCCGCCTGCGCCTTACAAATCATACCCTTTAGTACCTATATATTATATGTGACGTTCCACGGGAAAAGGTACCTTATGAGGGTTTCTAGTTTCGGAGATATTAAATGTTTTGTAAAGAGGTGAAAAAATGCTCAATTTTTTTTTATTGTGTGATCTGAAACCTTAATGCGTAACGTTTGTTTACCTGTTTTTATTTTTGTTATAAGTTAGTTATAAGCCTAGTAATGTCGTCTCAGAGTTTAGTAGAAAGGGTACCTTATGGAAAAAAGATTGAAAATTCCCAAAAAAACTAGTCAATACGGGAAAAGAAGTTTGGTAGAGAACCGTATTAGCATTCTGCAAAACTAATTTGATAATTTCAGTTCTGGTTGGGGCGCCTCGCAAATATTATAACCGTACATAGACCGACATCACAAATCCAAGTAGACTGCTATTATACCAAAGTTACTCTCGTCAAGTCTTTCTTAACTAGAATAATCTTCATTTGGTTTGGTCGCATGCAGTAAATCAGCCATTGGTTTGCTGAAAAATGCCAATACCCGACGCATTACCTTATGGAATATCTGAGGTCATTGAACCTCAATGCCGCTTATCTTCAATAGCAACCGAAATATATTATTGATAAGAAATAGACGATTTATACCATCTTAACCCCAAAATATTATTAGTTTATCCTAACTGTTCCATCATCATCATGCCTCATCATGTAACTTGATCACAAGGTACCTTTTCATTACATACAAATTATTGGTCTTTTTTAAGATTATTATGACGAAGAACTAATTAAATTGGGGGCAGTTTAATGTAAATTAATATTTTCTATTCATAAAAGATAAACTATAATATGATTGATATTTTGTAGTGATGTATTATTAGATTTATTTCCATAAGGTACCTTTTCGTAAATGTATGGAGCAAATACTGTTATTGTTATGTAAGTTTAAAGTGGCATAAGGGGTTAAATATAGTATTTAGTTGGGGTTTTAGGATTTATTTCATTTGAATGACAGAATTTCTTTCATATGTGCTCAGAAAAATTGATTGTGTGTCACATTAAAAGTAAAAATATTCAATTTTGTGATTTTATATGAAAAAGTCAGAAAATACATTTTCACCTCTAAATCGGTATTGTTTTTTGCTTAAACTGTCTGTCAGTGTCGTTTTCTAATAGATAAAATTTAAATCTTGAGAGCTCATTGCAATCAATCGTGAAAATGAAATAAAACTTTATTTTCAAGAGATTGGTTAGTATACACATAAATCAGTCGATATCAAAAGTTTCTATTTGCATTACAGAACAAGGCGCAATATTTTTTTAATCTCAGATATATAAGGCATTATTATTTGTAGTCAACTATGTAACTTACTTCAGGAACATAGTGTTTTAGGCGGCTAAACTTAAAACTTCTCTATCGTAAAGTTGCTCATTTCACAACATTATTTTCAAAAAATCATATCTCTGTAACTACGCAACCTAGAAGGTTGATCTTTTGTGTTATCGATAGGTTATTTATTGTCGATTACTGGGGTATGCATAACTCCATACCCGCCATAAGGTACCTTTGACCGTGGGACGTCACATATAAGTAGGTACTCTTAAGGTGCATTGGCATGGGATAGCTTTAATTTTGAATATTATTGAACTCTCAACGCCCAATATAGCCGACGATAGCAGTTGGAGAAGGTAACTGGTCTACTGGCGCCTCGCTCGAAACCGCAGTCGCCCCAGCCTACTAGATGCCCATGTGCGAAGCCCTCGACGAATATCTTCAACCGCCTCGCGATAAAGAATAAACTACACGATTTAAAAAACTGACTTTTATTACGCGGTACAAATATAAAAATACTCCTACAACGATTAGGCGGTACAGCTTCGGATCCCTCAGGTCTTCCTTGGTTTTCTTCCTTTGGTTTTCTTCCTTTTGGTTTTTCCTTTTCGGCTGCTCCTGGTGTACTGTACAATCCGAAGCGGTTCCGTCTTACTTTTATACGAAAAATCAAGAAAGAGAGTCACCTACGATAGGGAGATAAAATCATGTCTTAATTCGCGGAATTAATCGGCCTGTGATTGGTCGCTTACGTCATACGGTCATTTTCGGGTGAATTTTCATTATCCCGCTATCGTTCTGCGACTCATATTACATACATCCGATTAATTACTGACTTAAAACTATTACAAATAGTTAACTACGTTCATTAGTTATAAAAACAAACGATAACAAGTTCACTAGTCCTTACGACTTGGCTTACAATAGATAGGAAAGCGGCCGAAATGAATACAATGGATGGTTTATGGCCCTTTTGCCGACTCGCAGGCCTTTGTCTACCTGTGACTGCCTTATGATTCTTATCTAACTAGGTGACTAGGCTAACGACCTATAATATCTACAAATATTGTTATGATGTAACTTTAACAGGTTACGAATTAATTAATGAAACGTGTATGTTTCTAAGTGAAAATTACGCTGTATCGGAGCGCTGAGCTCGAATTTGGCCGACCAATGAGAAGCGGTCATTCTGTCCCTTTCATATTGAGACTTCCTTGTCTTGATCCGCCTTTCTTTGGTTAACCAATGACAGAGCCTACATTATTTTACTAAGTTTATAGTGATTACTTGGGAATTGGGAAATAGGTTTAACCATGTTTTTTTCCTAACTTACTGGGTGACCTAAAACTTATTACGAACCTACGAGTTAAATAACGGATATTTTGAATACTTATGACTACTGACAATCTAATCGCGGTTTTCCCTACCTATCAAATAAATCTTTATTGAGAATACAGTCTTAATCGAATTTGATCTTAATCTAACTTATAATTATCCGCGTCTTGTCGTAGCGTCGCTAACATTTTGTCCCCGCAGTCGAAGACTCCTGGTGCATGGGTTGCGACGCGATGACCGCCAGCTTGCAGCTCGGCCTGCGTAGCGTCCCGTGCCTCGTTCTGACGTCTGCGGAGCGAACCCTCCCGTCGGGTCCATGATAGACGGTCTCGACGACTCCTTTAGGCCACACGCTGCGTGGTCCGTTGGGTTCAGAAATGATGACAACATCTCCCGGCTGGATCTGTCGCCCTCCGTCGTCGGATGATTTGCGTGGTGCCAGCAGTGGAAAGTACTCCTTGGTCCAGCGCCGCCAGAAGTGGTCTGCTAGCGCCTGGGCAGCCCTCCATTGTCGCTTGTCGTTTTCCTCGTAAGCGCCAATCATAGGTAAGTTAGCGTTATGAAGTAGAAGAAAGTGCGCAGGTGTGAGACTTTCTTCGCTCTCTGGGTCGACGTTCACGTGTGTTAACGGCCTTCTGTTAACGATATTCTCGATCTCTGCCAGTAGAGTCTCGAACACTTCGGTTTTCGGTGCTCTAGTGTTGAAGGTATAGAGCATCGCTGTCTTCACGGTGCGTACCATTCGCTCCCAAGCTCCGCCTGCAGATGGGTTGCCGGGGGGAATGAATTTCCAATCCATTCGTCGCTGCACGCCGTAGTGTTGCAATTGCGGAAGCCATTGCCTGTAGGCCTCGCGCAGCTCGTTCGATGCCGCCTTGAAGCAGGTTGCGTTATCGCTATACATAACGCTCGGCCATCCTCTTCGTGCGGCGAAGCGCCTTAGCGCCAGTAGAGCGCTATCCGTAGACAGGCTATGTACAGTTTCGAGGTGAATAGCCCGAGTTACTAGGCATGTGTACAGACACACCCAGCGTTTCTCTCGTCGTCGTCCTATGGTCACGTACATAGGCCCGAGGTAGTCTTGCGCGGTGTAGGTGAATGGCCTCTGGTAAGCCTGTAGCCGCTCGGGTGGTAGATCGCCAAGGGGCTGCGCTCGCGGTGAAGCTCGACGTAGCTTACACAGCGCGCAGTCTCGCGCTACAGCTTTCACAGTAGGTCGCAGTTGTAATATCCAGTAATGTTGTCGTAGCTGATTTACCACTGCCTCGTTATGAATGTGCGCCATTCGCCTGTGTGCGCGTTGGACCATTAGTCTGGTAAATGAGTCCTTGCCGTCTAATATTACGGGTCGTACCGATGTGTACAACACTGGAGCGTTTCCTAACCTCGTCTTCATTCGCAGCACGCCGTCGTCGCACAGCTCGGGTGCTAGATTGTATATTCGCGATTTCTTGTCCAAATCGCGTCCTGCGCTTAGAGTGCGCAGCTCGTCCGGGAAACTTCTTCGTTGGCTATTCTGTAGCCACATATGCTCGGCTCGCTTTATGTGGTTCACTTGCAGCTGCAGCGTCTTGTTCTTATTTTTCATCTTATCTATGAAAAGTAGAACGTAGGCCGTCGAATTCATTAGCCTATCGTAATTACTGAAGCGTCGTATGTCAGGTAGCACGCTCGACGGATCTGACTTTGACGTAGTAGTAGATAACGTAGTCTCTACTGTGACTCCGCTTTTCCTTTCAGGAAGGTCTTCAGTCGGTCTGCCTATTTCTTGACTCGGCCACTCCACTTCTGGTCGGTGAAGAAATGACGGTCCTTTGTACCATTCGTCGTGAGCGGTGATTTTCCTCGCCGGCTTCCCTCTCGTAGCGTGGTCTGCGGGGTTCACGTCGGTTGGCACGTACATCCACGCCCGCCGGTCCGATTTTTCAGCTATTTCAGCCAAACGGTGCGACACGAACGGCTTGTAGTTTCTTGCGTCGTCTTTGATCCATCCTAGCAATACTCGAGAGTCCGTCCAGTAGATAATTTTCTTGACGTTGTATCGTTGCTCCTTTTTAATCGTCTCGGCCAATCGAACTCCGATTACTGCGGCTGTAAGCTCTAGTCGTGGTACTGACAATACTTTCAGGGGGCAAACTCTGCTTTTGCCCGCTGCTAGGCTGACTCGTACATCTTCTTTGTTCTCGATACGCCAATACGCCACGGCGCAATAGGCTTCAGTTGACGCGTCGGTAAAAACGTGTAACGTGTATCTCGTAGCTCCGCCCGGTGACTCATACCTTCTAGGTATGCGTAGCGCCGCTACGTGTTTCAGTGCGTTCTGCCACTGAAAAAAGTCTTCAGCTTCTTTATCTGGTAGCGGTGCGTCCCACGTAGTGCCTTTTGTCCAAACTCGCTGAAATATCATTTTAGCGCTGATGACGTAGTGAGCGATAAGTCCCATGGGGTCGTATATGGACATTATCGCGCTGAGAAGTTCCCTTTTTGTCGGCGGCCGTTCTTGCGTCTTCACAGCCTCGGGAACTCGCAGCATTTTCGTGTTGTAGCCCAGAGTGTCCGTCCTAGGGTCCCACGTCATGCCTAGAACTGTGGGTTGACCTTCGCCCAGATGCGTCGGTCCTTGCGCTGCGTGTAGTTCGTGCTCGACGCTTGCCAGCATTCGCGTACTGTTGCTCGCGTAGCCTCGTAGATGAAAACTGCCCTCCGCGTGCGAGTCTCGCACTTGTTGTGATACTCGTAGCAGCTCATCCTCGGTCTCGTACGATGCCACGTAATCGTCCATATAATGATTATTGTGGATGTCGTAGACCGCGTCCGGATATTTGTCCTGGTTGTCGAGCGCGTTCCTATTACGCACCGAATGCGCGAGGAAAGGCGATGACACGTTGCCAAAACAAACTCTGTTTAGTTTGTACACCTGGGGCTCCATATCTCTTCTAGTGCCGCGCCACAGGAAGAGTTGGCTCTGTTGATCTTCTTCTCGCATTTGAATTTGCAGGAACATTTCTTGTATGTCCGCGACCACCGCGAAATTCCATTCGCGGAATCGTAGCAAAATTCCTAATAGGCTTCGTAGTAGGTCTGGCCCCGATAAAATATAGTCATTCAGACTATTTCCTTGACTTTTTGCCGCGCAGTCAAAAACGGCTCTTCCTTTGCCTTTATTTAAATTAAATACATTAAAGTGCGGCAAAAACCAGGTTCGGTCGGTCTGCGGCGGCTCCATGATACGTTCCGCGTATCCTTTCTGTAGTAACTTCTGAATTTGGGCTTCGTAGTCTTCAGCGAAGTCCTTGTTGCGCCGCATTTTCATCTCCAAGTTGTGTAGCCTCGACCGCGCCATTACGTAACTCGGTGGTAGCTTCACGTTGTCCGACGCCCACAGTTGACCGACCTCGTACCGGCCCCCTGCAGTCTTGCGTACCGTAGCGTTGAAAATGTCGATGGCTCGCTGATCGCTCGGACTGACGTTTTCTTTATTCGTTACTCCTAACGCTTCGATCGACCAATGCTTCTTAACTTGATCGATTAATTCGTCGTCCTCTGTGCGGCAATGAAGTACGGTTTGCTCGATCGTGCGAATGATGCGCGGCATTCGCCCAAAAAATACCCAACCCAAGGGTGTCTTCATTGCGCAAGGCTCGTCCTCTCCGCCCTGCCTGATCTCGATGGGAGTCTTCAGGTGGCAGAAATCGCCTCCAATCAGCATCTGCGGTACTCCTGTACCCACGTAGCATTCGTCGCCCAAATCTTCTAAGTGTTTGTGCTTCATCAATTCGGCCTTGTTGAGTGATTGCGATCGTATGCCAAGTCCTTCTACGGTCTTCATGACGATCTCGTGCACGGTGCCTCCTCGCAGCGGTCCCACTTGCGCCTTTACAGTTTGCGTGATAGATGTGTGCTTCAGGTTTCTTATCCCACGTAGACAGAGAGGTTCGTCTTCGCCTACTGCTCCGATTTCATCTGCGACGTCTTGATCTATCATGGAAAGCGTTGACCCGTCGTCGAGGAAAGCGAATATTTGAGCCGTACCCTTCGGCCCCGTGACTGTTACAGGCAGCACCTTCAGTAGCACGTTGAAGTTTGGGGTTGACGACACGTAGACGCGCGGATCGTTGTCCTCTCGTTCTGTAGGCCGCGACTCCGTTTCGGCCGCTGCCGCAAACGATGACGTCACTCTCGGTGAGGCGACCGCTCGATGCGTCGACTGAGCTACCGCTATTGTAGCCCCACTGCTGTTGTTCGCCTGTGTAGGCTCGGTGTGCAGCAAACGGTGATGCGTGTGCGGGCAGCCTGTCACGCCGCACCCTTTCGCGTTGCATTGCGACTTCAAATGTTTCGCGTCCATACATCTGAAGCATATACGATTGAGTCTTGCCCATTCCCATCTAGCGCCTATACTCTGTGCGGCCAGCTTGCGACAATCTGTAGTAATGTGATTGCCACCGCAGTACAAACACGTGCTCTTCGCTGTGATTTGTCGAGCCGCATACGTCGCCTTCTGCCCTCCGCTGCATCGATTTGCGGCCGGAGCTGGAGTGGGGATGGGATAGCGCGGCGCGGGCGCGTTCAGTCTAGCGCCAGGCGCGCGCGCGTACGGTGCTGTCATCGGTCCCTGCGCGCGCTTCGCTGGTGCGCGCGCGTGACAGAATGACATCTCTAGCTCGCTCTCTTCCATCAGAAAATCAGCCAACTGCAGGATCTCGGGGTCGTCAGTATCGCGATGTCTGTTGGCGTAGTCGCACCATCTGCTTCGTAGATGAGGCGATAATCGATCGGTTACTTCCCGTATCAGCATCGGGTTGTCGGCGTAGTGTCTTCTATCTATGTCCATGATAGTAGATACGACGTTCATAATCTTGATCGCAAACGTATTGAGGTCGTTCGCGCTCGGCCCCAACGGTGGCAGTCTTCGTAGGTCCTCGATTGCTTTATCCAAAAGCACCTCGCTTCGGCCAAACTGCTTCTTCAAAATACGTATAACCATGTCTGGACGAGTAGCTGTAGACAGGACATGTGACACGCACATCTTAGCGTCCCCGCGTAACGCCATACGCAGTCTTGCAACGTTCTCGTAGTCGGTGAACTTGTAGCGCTTCGATGTCTCGATGTAGGTATTGTAAAAGCTTCGCCATTCGCTCACATCTCCATAGAAGTGAGGTAGCTCGAAGATATCTTTAGGTGCCGGACGAGCCGCCATCTGCATCTTCTCGAACAAATGCAGCATAGACTCCGCAACTGTGCCTTCTTGCGTGTGTTGCGTACGCGCCGTGTGCGGCGTACGGGGCTCCTCCGGTGGCGATTCCGATCGCCGTTGACGTTCCACGCGGCTCGGTGAGCGGCGTCGCATATGTCGCTCGTCCCGCAGAGGCCGTCTAGGAGTCTCGTAGTCCGGTGGTGGCTCGTTGGCTAACCCCTTCTTAACTGGCTCGGTTATAGTCTTGTCATCCTGAGAGTCGTCCATCCACTTCAGGATTCGTTTCTGTTGTGGCTCGATGTCACCCGCATCTGAGACTGCGCCCGTGCTTCCTTCCGCTATAATCTGTGATTTCTGCGCCTCTAGCCTCTTCTTTATTAAGTCGGCTTCGATCCGCAACTCTTTTCGCTGAATTTCTGCTAGACGTTCGCTCGCCTCAAGCTCCACTTGAGATAGCCTTGCCTCTATGACCGTACTAGCGCATGAGTGCACGGACTGAGTAGGGGCAGGTGCATACGGAGTGCTCGACTCCATAGTGCCTCCCTGCTGCGTAGCTGCGACGTCCTTAAGTTTCGTTCTCGCCCGTCGCAGTGGTAACGGTGTGGGCCTCGCAAGTCGTCGTAACCGCTTGCGGAGCTCTCTGCTCCACAGCAGTGTATTTACTTGCGAGGGAGACCCCGGTGGCCTCGTGAAGTCGTCCGCCCTGAGGGAGTGCTGTGGTGCGGCCGCTACGCCAAACGGCTCGGCGCTAGCCGCGCGCGGACGCTCGCTGAGCGCGTCGGACGACGTTACAAGGGTGAGGAGGGGGCGCGCCGCCTCGGCGCCCTCTGACCTCTCGGCGTCCGCGCGGGCAGCCCTCTGAGCCGCTGCCGCGCCCTCCGCTAGGTAACGCCGCCTATCTTCGTCGCTCTGCATCGACGCAGCCTTTCGCGAACGCGTACCGACCATTTTATCGGTCATTTGTGACGTTTCTTCGCAGCAAGTGTAGACTTGAGCACGACGTCCCGGTGCGCTGACAGTAGATCCGGTTCGAAGGACCAGAAAATATTGAACTCTCAACGCCCAATATAGCCGACGATAGCAGTTGGAGAAGGTAACTGGTCTACTGGCGCCTCGCTCGAAACCGCAGTCGCCCCAGCCTACTAGATGCCCATGTGCGAAGCCCTCGACGAATATCTTCAACCGCCTCGCGATAAAGAATAAACTACACGATTTAAAAAACTGACTTTTATTACGCGGTACAAATATAAAAATACTCCTACAACGATTAGGCGGTACAGCTTCGGATCCCTCAGGTCTTCCTTGGTTTTCTTCCTTTGGTTTTCTTCCTTTTGGTTTTTCCTTTTCGGCTGCTCCTGGTGTACTGTACAATCCGAAGCGGTTCCGTCTTACTTTTATACGAAAAATCAAGAAAGAGAGTCACCTACGATAGGGAGATAAAATCATGTCTTAATTCGCGGAATTAATCGGCCTGTGATTGGTCGCTTACGTCATACGGTCATTTTCGGGTGAATTTTCATTATCCCGCTATCGTTCTGCGACTCATATTACATACATCCGATTAATTACTGACTTAAAACTATTACAAATAGTTAACTACGTTCATTAGTTATAAAAACAAACGATAACAAGTTCACTAGTCCTTACGACTTGGCTTACAATAGATAGGAAAGCGGCCGAAATGAATACAATGGATGGTTTATGGCCCTTTTGCCGACTCGCAGGCCTTTGTCTACCTGTGACTGCCTTATGATTCTTATCTAACTAGGTGACTAGGCTAACGACCTATAATATCTACAAATATTGTTATGATGTAACTTTAACAGGTTACGAATTAATTAATGAAACGTGTATGTTTCTAAGTGAAAATTACGCTGTATCGGAGCGCTGAGCTCGAATTTGGCCGACCAATGAGAAGCGGTCATTCTGTCCCTTTCATATTGAGACTTCCTTGTCTTGATCCGCCTTTCTTTGGTTAACCAATGACAGAGCCTACATTATTTTACTAAGTTTATAGTGATTACTTGGGAATTGGGAAATAGGTTTAACCATGTTTTTTTCCTAACTTACTGGGTGACCTAAAACTTATTACGAACCTACGAGTTAAATAACGGATATTTTGAATACTTATGACTACTGACAATCTAATCGCGGTTTTCCCTACCTATCAAATAAATCTTTATTGAGAATACAGTCTTAATCGAATTTGATCTTAATCTAACTTATAATTATCCGCGTCTTGTCGTAGCGTCGCTAACAAATATAGTAAACATTTACCAAACTTTCTACTGCGGCTGCGGCTACGGGAAGTAAAGGCTAAGCTTTTTTAGCGTTGTAAGTAGTATCGTAATTATTGTTGTCAAAGTACGAAGTGCTTCTATGTAGTTTAGTAGATATTAGTGATTTAAAAAAAATATTCCGCTTCCGAAGTTATCCCAATTCCCAATGCACTTCTTTAAAATAGATAGTCTAACGATGAACCTTTTCAAAAGACCTTAACGACTTGTAATTAATTTCACTAAAACTTTTTGGAACAAAATTTTGGCAGTTTTCTACGAGATGAAATGAGAAGCAAATTAATTTTATCGTAAAATAATTTGACAATGGGTATATTGTAGCAAAATAAATAAAACGTTAAGATACCCTCCAAAATATTGAAGTGAAGGCTGCGCCTGCATCGTACAAGAATTCAGGATCCAATCATTGTAATGATAAATTTTAACTTGGGTAGTTCTTAACTCATCTGTAAGGCTATGAGTCCAACTTTTTTATGCACGAATTATTTGTATAATCCAGCTAAACTTCCTCTTGGTAATAATTAGTGATTAATTCAAGTACGATCTCATTCTGTCGTGGGCGTCGATGCCAATAATAAAAGTGGCGCCTGACGCCGCGCCGCCACGCGTTGCATTAAGTAGACTACGCGCTTCTAGGATTGGTACGGATTTCTGATGAGTGGTTCAAAGATGTTTGATTGTTACTTGAGATATTTTCTTACCACTATTAGAACACCTTAAAAATTTGGAATTATATACATATTTGGAGAAAAACTAAAAATATAAACGGCCCACGTAGTCTAATCGGCAGTGACCCTGTAAGTACAGTGTATACGACGACGATTTGTGGAGATAAGCGATATTTTTCCTAAGGATATTTTCTGTATTTATTTATTTATCTATTACTTGTATCGTTGTCTAATAACTTACTATACGGACTAGGCTGATATGAGCAAGACATTCGATCCTATGGCGACGTGGCTCCGTTGTGACCGACTAGCATGGCTGAAAGTTAGTCTTGTGAATATTTTTATTTGCCACAAGTATATTTAACTTTTTTGGTAAACTAGATTACAAAAGTGGGTAGGTACACTAGTTACCTACAGTCTCACAGTTAAATATATGCCACGATTGGAACTATTGGAAGACAATACATATTCGGCAAATTAAATCTATCGGCTAGGATATAACTGATTAATTCAAGCACGTCACATCGCCGTGTGACGTGGGCGACAATGCTGGCAATAAAAGTGGCGCCCGCCGCCGAGGGCTCTGTTGCATCAAGTGAACTCACGAAGTTAGGAAGATCTTCGGATAAGCAAATTTGTGGGCTACTATGGAGACTTTAGCCTAACCTACTTTTCCTCCATGAGACCGTACGTTTGTAGTGGCTGCGACGATGATGACGGTGATAATTGAAAACGTATTTGCTAAAAACTTAAACCAACATCGGCTCGGTTCAGAAAGGATATCTTAACAAAAGATTATAATGGTTATAGACATATTTGGCTTAGCAAATAAATCCACTCTCTGAGAATTAACAAATAACACATGATAATTTATAACTTAGGTATGGTGTTAATAGATAAATAAAAATCACATTCATGTCATGTCGTTGATAAGCATACCAGTTTGTAAAACGCGCGAAGTTTTAGATGTAGCGTGAATACTTTCGCGATGTTTAAGCACCTGATTATACATAACGTGTGTTATAATTTAGTTACGTATAAAATTAGAATATATTATATGCGTGAGAGTAATTTCTCAAGTTTGTAATTCTTATTTTATTTGATCTAGTACACGTGTAAATAATTAATAAACAACTCACATGTTTGTATCTTTCTTAATTTTTTTTAATATCATTGACATTGTAACATTACCTACGCTTGTAATCGGGAAGGAACTGGCTCTTGAGACACAGGGAAACCAATGTTATGTAACAACTCAAAGTTGTAATAAAGATTATTTTATTTTATTGTCGGAGGTATTGGAGTAGTGTAACAGGGAGCTCGATTCTGATTTTAATTTCTTGTTCAGAAACTGTTATGGATTTGATCTCTCAGCTGTCAACAATGATATTTCTGATCCAGATCGCTACGTTTAGATATTAAGAACGCAGAAATAAAATTGATGTTACATCAAGCTTTAATTTGTTTAGATCGCGTACTTGTTCGCTTTTTTCTTTACAAAGCGCAACTTCCGCTTAGTAATCAAAATGCTTGCTTATGCATGTCTTGCTATAAAATCCTTGAAATCGTTCAATTGCTTATTATATACACGAATTCCTATTTTACCATAAACCGTATCCACAGTTAGCAAGTCCCGTGAAGTGGGCGTGCTGGTCTACTAAGTACAAATGGGCTTGCGCTCGCGTCGCGTCGGTTCCTCGTGCAGTCTCTTTTGGAAAAATGTCGTAAGTGCCTAGCAGCTCCATGTACAGTACTCTGTTTTATTAACTTTGTAACTCGCTGTATCATTTCATTTCTAGAAAGCCTTGCTTAAACTTTCGACTTGATGTCAATTTATGCGTAAGAGTATCTTTAAACCGTATTTTCTTATTTATTATTTAAATTGTTTTCTAGAGCTGATAAATCGCTTAATTATTCTGTTTTTGTTGTTCGCTAAGTGCGCTGGGGGTGGTGGAGGGAGAAGATGTGGCCGAAGGAATGCTTAATAGTAGGTAGCGCTTTGACAGTTAATTTACTATTATGCAATACGCCTTTTCTGATTTCGACTACGGATTCTTTTATTTTATGAATGCTAAGATAACGAAATATTCTTTCATTATTAGAGAATCTTTTTTGTGTATGTAATGTAATTTTCATTTTAATTAGATACCTACATAGGTATAAAGAATCATATCGTAGTTTTCTTCTTAATCTTATTAACACGGCTAGTAATTCTCTTTACTTTTTTGTCCGAGTGAATTAAGTGTAAGTAATAGATATATTAAGTTAGTTAATGTTTACTCCAGTATATAGAAAAACGTGAATTACTGAACAACGTGAGATGCTTAACGAAATGAGCATCGCACCGGTTACTTAAATATAAACCTTAGCATTCCCACACACACGCCCCGCCCGTCGTGTACATACACGAAAGAGTGTTTGTTTGTGTGGGTGCACGTAGCACGTAGCACACTGTATTGACCCGCCCACGATATTACCGTTTCCATGTAACGTTCAACTGATCCTTATTTATAAGCAGAAAAGGTTGGAATTTGAATAGTAGGATCACGGACGGATTAATAAATAAGTTTGTGTTACTATACCGTATTGTTTCACGTTTACGCATCTCTGTGTGGCGAGGTTAAGTAGAGCGGCGTTATCTCCGGACAGAGATTCCGTGGAGTTGGATTAAGGGACAAACCGGATTGTAAATATATGTATTTAAGTGGAAAAGTAAAGGAATGAAAAGCTGTTTCAATAAGCCATTAAAATGCCATTGAAGTTGTTTAAATTAAAGTCACTTTTATAATAATGTTATCGGTATATTGGATAAGAAATGCGTGTAAAATTTTCTAGAGCCAGTTAGTTTCATAATTAGAAGGTTCAACGCATTGTCCGCTCCCAAATGTCATCGAACGCAGTTTCGCAAGCGTCAATCACAACAGCGGTCACCTACTTTCGTTCTTCGATCGGCTCCGACTAGCGGCTACATTCACCTCCACCTCTACGCAACTATTGTTTCTGTAGGAATCTTTTATTTATGGCAGCACTGAGCTTGTTTGTTATTCATGCAATTAAGACTTCGATTCAGGCAAACAAATGTGTCAGTGTCCTGAGAACCGTAAGAACTCTACGTAATCAGGGATCAAATTAATACTGGTTCACCTCAAGCTATTGCTCGCGCGCGGTCGGTCGAGATGGGAATAACCTGCTTGTGACAGGCGCTACGCTTGTGTGAGTGATATGACGGCGCCCGTGCCTTACCTGTATATTCGACACTCGCGGACATTTGAATTTGAATTCGAAGCATCTTGTTATAAGGTCGATGTTAAGTTTGCGTTTACGTAGATAGAAATGCCTTACCGACTATAAGTTGACGCTCGAACGCGCCTGTTTGACAAGATTCCAACCGCGTCTGGCCTGTTTGTTTATTGTAATCGGTTTGACAATGAGCTTAAGGTGCGGTTTCGAGTGATCTCTGTGTTCGCTCTCTTGTGATTGCTCCGCTGTGTTGGTATGGTATCATACGTCATGTAATGTATACTGGCTTACTGTTGAATCGCTTATTTAATTGCTTAGCGACTAGATTATTTAGCGCTTTAATTTCAATAAATATTTTTGAAAATTGTGAAGTACATATTTATTTATAATTTAATATTTAAGTTTACTTTAAGGCTCAATTAAATTAATAAAGTGTAATCTAATTAGTATTACGATTTAATCTTAATAGTAGTGTTACAGCTTAAAAAACTTCAAACAATAGTACAATACGATTAACAGCACTAATAGGGTGGCGTAAAAAAACAACCTTTGATAAGTAGACGACAATCCCAGAGCAGATAACGGAAGGTCAATGAGACGGCGCGCGCGGCATAGGGGGGATAGAGGGAGGTCGGAGGGGGGTAGGGGGGCGTGGGCGAGGGGGGATATAGCTAACTCTGTCCCGCGCGTGCCCGACCTCCTTGGATGCGCGGCCCGCAAGGTCGGCCGCTTTAATTAATAAACTCACCGTAAAGTATTTGAGGCCGATCGGAGAAGCAACTACAATCTTACCCAGCCTTTGTCTAGTTATTGACCCGGCGCGAAGGTTATTTGTTTAATCTGTAAGGTGACGGTAACCTTTATGGGGGGGGGATAAATATTTTTGTGAAGCGTAACTTTATTTACTGTAGTAATTTCAAAACACACGTGCTATTATTATACTCACCATTATGAAATAGTAGAATTTACTCGTAATTGTTTTAAGGATCTTGTATTTTTTTTGTAGCCTACGTCCTGCCCCACTGCCGGACAGAAGCCCGTCTTTTCCCGCCAGTCGCTATAAAATACGTGTAGAAGTAACGCCCATCAGAAGTAAATTTCTTAATTAGTTCCTTTTCGTATTTTTTACAAAACGTTAATCACAAATTTTATAGAGTAATAGTAACCTATGTCATTAATGTCAAAGCGTATCTATTTTAAATAAATAAATAACCTTATGTTACTCGATAAAAGTTCAAAATCACTTTGACATTAGTCCTAAGGACGGGACACAGAAGCCATTCACTGTTTAAAGGGCGACCCTAATTCTGTATTAATTTAGAGGACAAACCTGACTTAAAATTAATACAACCTGACGTTCTTAAAAAATAAATTTCTGCTTCATAATTCAATTTTTTTCTTGTTATCTGTTTATTACTATTAATTTACCATCTATAAGTTACGTCTAATGTTGTTTTTGTAGCGGTTTTGCAAGTAACTGGACCGACGCAGACCGTAAGGTGAAGTCTTTAAAATATTTATACCATTTTGAATCTTATTTCCCTGAGTTAAGCTCCAAAATGTATACAGAATAATTAGCCTAAGCGGTAGACGCAGACGCTACAAACAGCAATTGTTATGCTCATTTTACCGCGTGGTATCTGGAACCTTTTTAGTATAATTCACTCAACTGATATTGATTTCACCGTTTAGACAAAAAAGTGTACCTGAGTATATTTAATTTATTTTGCACTAAAATATTTTCTACAGTTAAACCTAAGGTAAAAATGGTCAGGAGAGTGCTGCTGTAAAAATAAAACACCTACTTATGGGAGATAAATTTTATTATGTGGAACATAAATTATTCAAATGTAATAGTATTCTCGCTATTTGTTGATGTAAGAACATATGTATTAAATTTGGGTATCTACTTTTTAAGTAGTATTGGCATAAATTCGTTTCATTAGGCACTAGCCTAATTGCCATTAGCGCAAAACGCAGAAGCTAGAAACCTAACTTAAATCATTAATTGCTAAATGGTTTCACATCATTGACTTGCATTATATGTTTCGTTGTTGGTATAGTCGACGTCAAAAATATGTTTACACTTTTGCACCCTACTCCTCTGTAATAAGGCAAAAAGTGTAAACATATCTTTGACCTCGACTGTATCTGCTGGCTGTTTACCTAGCTAGGCGCTAACATTGAAACTAAGTATAGTAATTTTAAGTGTTTATGTTACCATTTTGTACGTCCAGTAAATAACTCCCTGCGTTGTCACAATAGGTTATGTAATAAGTAAGCTTATACGCACTTACGTATGGTTTACGTAAACTTTGCACAACCGTTTCAAATTCGATTAATGACTGTGTCATCTACTGTTTTTTTACAAACATTAATTCTCTTATCTTTCGACATTCTGTGCAGCAGTGTGTGTCACAGCTAGAGCACTTCTAAAAATCATTTCGATGTTTTTCATTACTTTCACAAGATGTTCTTTTTTAATTTACGAATAGACCAGTAATTGACTCTCACTGGATGGCAAGTTAAAATAGTAAAATGTAGTTCCCTGATTCAGGAAAAGCTTACGTATTTCCTCTCGCATCGCATAGAAAGTAGTACACTGCCTGTAAATAAAGCAAACCACTTAAATTTATCCTATAAAATCCGATGGCAGAGTAATAGGTACTTGACCGCCAACAAATGAAACATCGACGGTAAAGAATGCGTTTAATAAAGCACGAAATGTATGATTGACAGAACTAGAGCTACCTCCTTGATGATTATGATCATACTACACCGTTCCGCCTGACGGTAAAGTTAAACTTTACTAACCTAGTTCTAATAATGCTTCTGCCTACTGTCGAATTGTTTGGGAATTAAGAAATATCTAAATATTTTTGCATCCAATTACTTGGCATGAACGGCACCCGACATTACATAGGCCCTCTACGATGCTATTAGAAGTATTAGAACAAATTAAATTATTTTCAGAAAATATTTTAACCCTCTACGATGTTTTAGTAAAATAGGGTTTGATAAAAAAAATGATCTAAACTAGGTATTTAGAATGTCATTTTCGATATGACTGACATATTTACATATTTGCATGTGATTCTGAAAGCTGAAAATAAAAAGAAACAACAGGCATATAATGTAATTTTAGTTAATATTTAACAATATTAATTGGACACAGGATGTGCGTATAAAGACAGTCAAGTGACGTCATGGGTGTTTTTATTTAAAAACTCGTACCGCCACCGCCAGTGAATGACACCGGCTACGGATAGGCTTAATCTATGTGTATTCTCCGGGCACGCTCACATTGTTGGCCGCTTATGTAAGTCGAAACGTCTTCCACTTTCGAATCAAGTTTATTGACACGAGTCGACAAAACGGCCGGTTCACAGTTACACGCGGCCGCTTTGATTCAACGACGCGGTGAAATGCGTGATCTTGTTCCATTGTAAATTTGTTTTCATTTCACAAAGAATACTTCTGTTTAAACGGTCGAGTGGCCAGCGCTATGTGGCCTGTTCCAACAGTACGCGTTAGATTTCTAGCCGGAAGACGCTACTGTTTGAACTGCTGGTAACAATTCCAGGAATGCGACTACGAAACCGGCCAATCTCGCGGCAATAACTGCCTGCAACGAGGTCGCTAAGCTGCAACGATACTGCGATTAAAAACTATAAACAACCAATCCGACCAGATAACCATGGCTAACTTAATGTTTATCCAACATAACCAGCTTAACATAATCTCTAAATAGAGTCATCATTTCGCTGACAAGGTAAACATAAACTGCGATAAATTAGTCGCGTTTACAATTTATAAGAGTAATATTAACAAGTTTTATGATAATTTTATGTAAGACCCCGCCTCCTTATGTATAATGCTTGGGAGTTAGTGTTTAAAGGCGATCATTAAGTTTTTTTAATAGCGATAAATTTAATAGTGTAAACTGTTTTGTCGCGGCACAATCGCCAGCTCGATAAGCGGTGACTAATCGCTGCTTAAATCGCTAAGCCTTTCGACAGCTTGGGCCACTTACGGCGCGGCTTCGTTGCTACAAATGAACAAATCAAACTAAATCTAAAACTATACGTACCTACTTATCATAACATCCAGTATGTTTGTTTACTTTACGTAATGTGCAAATTTACTCGTTATTGTCCGTAGGATATAAACTTCTAGTAAAGTGTGCAAATCGTAACTTTGTTTTTTTTTGCCTGGGCTATGGACACAAAAGCTCTAATTAATATTTAGGTAGCTCATTCATTAGTACACATACCTACTTATACTATAAGACTTAGAATCTTATGTGTTCTGCCTACCGAATTTATTTGTTTTTGTCATATTGGTCTAACCTATATATTTATTCTGTTATTTTCTCCAGTTTGTCAATAACATTACACTCCTGTTGCAGTCGGGCATAAACAAGCAAATTCGCAGCTAATAGGCGGCACCGCGGCAGTCGCGTGAGTTTGCATACGTTTCTAGTGTAGCTTCTAGTGTACCGTTCGTAGTCATATTATACTGAAGTTAACTGCACACCATTTCACGATTTTACGACAGATGCGATGTCAATCCACGTGATATACAAAACATCTTAAGAGTGTCTCAAGTATCTCAGAATTCGGTTCAGAGGCATCAACGCAATGTCGAATGTATGTATGTACTTACCTAAGTAAGTAAGTTAGTGCATAGTCGGAAGGTTAATCAATCTTACTCGCTTGCATACTGTCGACATCAAATATATCGGAGAAGCCAAGGTGTTCAAACATATCTGCCTCTTCAGACTTCAAAGTTTTGATAATAGAGGTTTTATTTAGATGTTTGTTAATATCTTGGCCGATCCGATCGATCTGGATAGCGACTGTACTTACACTTACACATTGCCGCCGGTTTTTAGGTACCTATTGATTTGGTGAACGCATTCAGTCACAGGGATCTTGGAAATAGATTAAGTTTATAAGCTTTGTAACCGATAATATCATTTAAATTCAAGATTCGTACCGACGCTTTACCTACTCATGCGTGGTTCTGTGATTCAGTGTGTGAAATTATTTTAAACAAATTACTCACGTAATTTTAGTCAGCAAGTATCTAGCAGTGTGTTTAGGGCCAGGCCTACAGGAGACATCGGGCCCTGCTGCAGGTGTTGCTCCGGTTGAGGATCCTCTGTTGAGCGATAATTAAATTTAACTGAGGTGCGTGAGTCACACGAGTGATAAATAACTGTTCCCATGTCGTTTTCTGTTCGGATTTGTCATATGTATCAGCGATGGTTCTTAGATAGGTTTGCATTATTTACAGTGGTTATATACCTGAAACAAGTTGTTATGTATAACGACGGCTGCATAACTTATAGTTTAGCCATATACTTAATATGATTTTTACCATCGGTGTCACGATCCATATAGAGCGGTTGGTATTGTTTTGCATCTGCGTCGTTGTTTTGATACGAGAGGTTGTCGCTTCTGTACGTGATTGTTGTTCCTCTCAATGTTTCTAATGACATTGGGAATCCACATTTATCAGAGACGAATACCTACGTCATACGTACCGGCAGTCCGGCATGGTTCAGACAGTAAAACAATGATAACTCCAATCTGTAGCGTAGTTGTTATTAATATAATATGTGTGTTAGTACCTAATCCTCCACCCGTTTTCACTTATGATTATAGGTATTGTTTAAAAGGGGAGTCTGTTTACGGTCTGTTTTGGGTAGTTGCAAGGACTACGAATTATAGACACGCAATTAGGTGTTCGCTGAAACGTAAAAATATTTATATTTAACAAAATTATACGACCTTTTTAATATATTAATGAATAGTAGTTTTTTTTATAAAAATACTATTCTGTACTCATGTGTAGGTACATGGTGTACTCTTAAGATTTATTTATATTTTCATCTATCTGCTTATAAAGTTATGAATCCTAACCTATTAAATATAGTGCAATATACAGAGTTAAAAACAAAATGCCCTAAAATATATATCTCAATATTAAATTAAAAAACAATATTATAAATGTGTATTATGCATGTAGTATGCAGGTACATTTATTATAGTACAGTCATAATAAAATTATATAACATCATAAATTAACATAATTAAATGTAGTGCAATATACAGAGTTAAAAACAAAATGCCCTAAAATATATCTGTAGTATGTAGGTACATTTATTATAGTACGGTCATAATAAAATTATATAACATCATAAATATCACTGAAATGATGAATATTGGTCGCGATGAAACAGTATAAATAAATTATTTATTAACACCAGAATGAACTTAAACACGCGTATAACTTATGTAACTCATAAAATCATATTATAAAATATACAAATTTATACATTTTATTATCCGTCTACCGGGCGCGAATCATTGTCATACTCACATTAACATATAGTGTGTCTGCACACGCAAATGTATATTGCTCTGTAGATAAGCGTAAGTGAAAATACATACATATGTTGGCATTTTAATATAAATGAGAACAATAGTCCATGGAAGACATATGTTCTTACTGCGTTTTAGTTTTGGAGAAAGGTGTAAAAGTTCTATGTGTTAGTATCGTTGCCGCTGACAACGAAGTATGCAGTGAAATCGAATAGAAATGAACCATGTTTAAAGTTATTTTATAATGTGAACTTTACTTAGATACCTCCTTCAATTCAATTTTCTCTCACGCCAATAAACAGATAGTAAATTATGGAATCATCGGAAAATACAATTATGTAAGTAAATAACGTTGACAAATAAATATCATTAATTATTTGGATTAAAGAACCTATTTTTTTTATAATTTCTCAGTTGATATTACTGTAATAGGTGCGTAATTAATTCTTACTTAATTGGACTTGTTTAATTGTATGTAGGGTTTGCAATCCGGATCCGAAATGTATGAAATTATCCGGATCTGGATCCGGATCCGCGGATATTCCCATACACTTCGGATCCGTCGTGCAAACCCTAATTGTATGTAAATTAATTAAATTATCCTTATAATATTCGTGTCGATTCTCCATTACTCGGAGGTCTTTCAGAATAGGCGACCTTAACTTCATTTCTGCATTTACCTACGCAAAATAATGAAATCATTATGAGGTAAAAGATGTGATTGTCGTTCATGCCGAGAACATAAAGAGTCAGTCACAACACAGATAATATCTCGAAAGCGGAGAACGTGTAGGCATTTATTTACATAGATCGCGCCCACTGCGCATCCGTCGAGTTGCCAGGGTATATTAAGAATATTTTTGATACATATATTTTATCCTTACATTCTCCATACAAGTATCTGCAGGTGGTTACTGTGTGAGCGAAACCTTTACGTTCCCAAAGTAATTTACATTAATAACATATTGATCCGCGCGCAAAGCAACTACCTACTAATTCGCGCGCAATGCGAATTTGAGCTATATTTGAACTGATTACTTACTGATTAGGCACTTACGAGTATTATTCGTAAATACACCAATTTATGATTGTTTCGTGTTCTGCGTAAGTAGTTACTCGTTACATGCATTTTGTCCGCGAATAATTCCAACATTATGTTGTCAGGAATTTTACTAAGACAAGGTCATAGTTTCTTCAACTTTTCCATAACACCGCTCGAATTCTCTATATTATGGTAACCCGGAGTGATTTTTACTCAGCCACAGTCAACTATTACACGGTAGAATTGAGTCGGTGATAGGATATGCGTCTTCCAAGCAGGCACGGGTGCTTCTTTACTCAACTGTGTTTGATTTCACCCGGCCGAAGACAGGTTCTGGGGACCGGTGCGGGCACACGAGTAACGGCTTGCTCCGCTCTGTCTCTGATTAATTTGAAATTGTCCAAAAGGCTCGAACGAGCTAATAAGCTAAAAAACAATAAAGACGAATGAATGTTATGTTAATAGCTTAAAAGATACGTGGGTTAGGTGCTGAGAGCAGATCTTGCCAGCTCTAACGGTAAGTTGTCATCTTAAAAGTGTGCTGAACGTGTGCAGGGCCGGATTAACCCTAAGTCAAAGTAGGCAACTGCCTAGGGGCCCCGCCTCGGCTAGGGGGCCCCGGCGGCTCAGCGCACACCAAATAAAATTTTGTTCCATAGGGTCAAAATTCATGAGTAATTTTTTTATTCTTATAATAATGAGTATGCTTTGTTATTGTTTTTTTTCGATCAATTCTTTAAATTAATGAAATACTGTAATAAAATTGAAGCAATACGTTACAGTTTACGGGGCGTATTCTGCGTACCTGTTGTAAAGTTGTAATAATAGGGGTTTTCAGGAAAAATGGTTCAGTTTTTTTCGAACTTTTGGGTTATTTCGACTCAGAATCACGAGGACTAGGTATTGATTAAAACAAAAAAAAAGAAAGAAGATGTAAGTGTCCCCAGTTTTTCATAGGAATGCTCATAGGAACGCAACGGCCGCAGCGTCAGAGTCGCTGCGTCAGTGTCGCAACGTTAACTGACGCAGATTCGCTTCCGAGCGGCGCGACTCCGGCGACAGTCGCAGTTGTTATTCCTTACGGTGCAGACGTGATGAACCGATTAATTATGAAAATATTATTAGAAGAAGAGGAGGATGACGATCTTTTGCTTCGTTACTTTTACTGTGGAGCGAAGCCTACCCAACTCAATTTTCAAAAGTAGAATAGGGTAAAGGCACTTATAGCATCTTGAAAAAAAAAAGCATTTAAACGAGAACGATGACAAATTCAGGAGCTTTAATATTCATTTTTTAGATATTCTAATTATTGACATAAGCTCAAAACCACGTGCGATCGCAGCGACTGCGCGACAGTGCTTGCGCAGACGTAGCACGGCCGCTATCGCCGAGCGATACTGACGCGGCGCCACTGTCGCTACGATAGTGACGCTGCGCTCGGAAGTAAGTTCATACATTTCCATACTGCATAATACTATCGCTCTGTCGCCGCGTCAGTGTCGCTGCGTTAGTGTCGCCGGAGCCGCTTTGCTCGGAAGTCTACCTTTAGCCTTTGGCCTCGCTGCGCAAAGCTCGGCCTGGTGTCGCTTTTTAATACAATGGACATTGGTTCGTGTCTGTACTCAACTATTTATCCTGAAGCCTGATGAAACACGGCTTTGACTTCGCATGAAAGCTCGCCTCACTGGGGAAGTTCGGACTTTTAGGCCCAGGTGAAAATCGGTACCCGGCCTTTTAACACGCTTTCACAATTTGCGATATTGTTAACAAAAAATTTCGCGCTCGCTGCGCTCGCGATTAAATTTGCTTCTTTAATTGACCCTGTATCTACATGTTAGCTTCACTGGTGAATTAATAGAATTAGACCAAGATAAGTCTGCAATGATTTTAATAGCATACGCAGTGCAAGTGTTTTAGTTATACGTCATAATTTCATAGAAGTTTTGACGTTTTGCGAGTGCTATCAAAATTGTTGCAGGCTTATCTTGGTCTAACTCTAGTACTTAATTTAAGTAATTTTAACATATGGGAATTCTGTATTATTAGGTTGATTCTATAGTCAGACCGTAAAAAGTCTGCAGCGATTTTGATAGCCCACGCAGTGCAAGTGTCATTTTAAACGTCAAACTTCTATGAAATTATGACGTATACATAACACTTACTCTGCGTGGGCTATCAAATCCGCTGCAGACTTTGTTTGGTGCTACTCTAATCATGTGGCTCGGCTTTTGGTCTTATGGTCGGACAATCGCTGTTCAGTCTCGCAAAATATGAACTATTGAGAAAATCTACTTTGCGGCACCAGTTGAGCTTAGCCTTTAGCCTCGCTTAAAATTTGCCATTAGAGGTAGATAATAGGCAAGTGACGCTGAAGCTCTCATCTTTGGTATTCCACTGGGAATTGGCCTTAAGCCGAAAGGGCTCTCCCCACACTTGACGCGACGCGGAATACGCAAAAACCAATAGAATAAAGCTTTATGTCCACGCAATACGAGCGAAAAAGACATCTTTCGATTTGGATCGGCTCGGCCGACGCCTGAAGATTGAAATTAAAAACGCAAACTTATTTCCCTGTACTGAAAATGCTGTGTGCAGAATTGACTGTAGGGGGCCCCGAGCCTCGCACTGCCTAGGGGCCCCGGCATGCTTAATCCGGCCCTGAACGTGTGCATTGATGGTAAAATCACACATCTAAGCGGGTCTGTTGATTTACTTCTTTGACAGTTACCAATATATCATAGACATAATTAATAAGCTAATCGTTGAAACGCAAATAAGCCCTAGGCGTTTCGAATGTGAAGACTTTTTGCATTAGTAATTATCGAACAAAATTAATGATAGCCTGTTAAACTATCTGTCCAAATTACTAATGACTGTTGAAGAATTGCCGGAGTGCAAATATGACCTATGTAGCGTAAGTCTAGAGCTGTAGTAGGAACAGCTTTAAAACCAATTTCAGTCTAGCAATTCTACAAAATGACTGATGAGATGAGATATAAATCTCGAACTTTCCAGTTCTCGGGAGATAAACTCTATCGGTTTCTGCCTTCTGTGCCATTGCCGATTATTCTGATTAGTAATAAAACTAGTGTTCATTGCTTGATTTCTAATAAAAAAATATCATGGATATAATGAATTGTGTGCTATGGCCCTTATTGTGGGATGTAGATGACTAAAAAGAAGGTAAATGGAAACGGATACGAATTTTTATCACACTCGGTAGTCTGGTTAAGCAGGTACGTAATGACGTTTATCAGCGCTTAGTCAGAGAAGAAAATAATTTGAAGGAGTCGAAAGCTTATTTAGTGCTCAATAACAAACTGTCAAATAAACCATCACAGTCAGAGTCAGAGTTTAGATGTTTATTGAACAGAATATGTATTAAGTGGAACATAGTGGAACGCACTCGAACGGCCGTGGCGTACGGTGTGCAGAGGTTAATAAAGCGCGCACTTGCTCGCGGGTTTATTACTTTTTTGTGACGGTTAATATAAGAATTTAACATGTGTGACTACTGTCATGGGTACCGGGATCCGTATGAGATTGTTTGAATGCTTCAATAACATGCTAGAGTTGAGTATGGAGGACGCTAAGTTTTCATGCCGTATGGCGCTTATAGAGATAAATAACGATTTGTTATCAACGAGCTTGTCATCACGCAAGATCAGTCTGTCGAGACTGTGGCCGAAAAAGAGGTATATTACCCAATATGGGGGGAAATATTGAGAACAATAATAACAATAATTAGCTATGTCAAACATGACCGTTGTTATAAGGTGCAAAATAAAAGTTATGTACTCCTGAGGGGTCTCTATTGTTTCCCAAAAAGTTTTAAGTCTTAATGTATTGTTGGTCCGCATTTTCGTTAGTCATAATTTGTTTGGTTCAGAAACGCGTAACTTTTCAGGATTGCGATAAAACAAACCTAACCTAACCTATCTATAGGATAACCTTACGAAAATCCTGAAAAGTTAACGGTTTCAGTTTTAGGACTAATGATAATATGACAAACAATACATTATGACTTATAACTTTATGTCAAACAAAGAGACCCCACTCGGAGTTGTCCTGAAAGTCCTGACACCTACACGGATTAGAGCGTGGGAGATGCATAATGTAAATAATTTCTGTTGGTAGGTATAGAACTTATGGATAGGTTCATTGAAGTATTTGTAGTTTTGCTGCCATCCCACGCGAAGAATACATTCGTTGATTTTATATTCTGAAAAGACTAGCAGATCCAATATGAAATTTGTTCATTTTTAGGGTTCTATATTTAAAAGCAGAACCCTAAACCACTCAAAAAGAAAAATAATATATTTCAAGCTTTCGAGCCTATCATTTGCGCGTCTGGTGATACCTTTTTACTTTTTATCAGCGATACATGTTTTTCGATATTTCAATATTCAATGTGTGATTTCTTGCTTGCTACTTGATGCTTGTTTAAATGTTGTTGACCCAAGAATTAGGTTATTACAAATGTAACCGGAAAACTTACATGATTTTTATTTTTCGTCTTTGTGACTTAGTAACGTCGCTACTGTGCGAAAATGTTTCAAAATGGATTATATTAGAGAATTGACATTTTATGGGTGCCAACACAAATAAAAAGTACTTTAAAGGTGTGGTTCACCTGGCTGCCATTTATGAGCTATTTTTGCACTCGAATACGTAAAACAATAAGTTTAAATATGTGCGCGTGCACATACAGCTGCTGTCTTAAATTACAGCGGCTAAAGATACTTTATAAAGCATTAAAATAGTTAAGCTCTGTCATTTAAACATTATTTATGTATATTGTTCTTAATTGATTATATACATATGTAAGGTAAGTTCATTTAATTATTCTTTAAGTGTTTTAGACTAATTGAATTTACATAATATATTGTGTAAGCTTAGCGTATACCTTTTGGTTTATTATCCAGCAAACAAATGACATATTGTATCTGTAAGTAAAGGCTAAGAAAATATAACAGAATACCTACGACAATAATATCGCATCGTCGCTAGTTCAGACGTTTGTCTTTACCCCGTTAACGTGCCTATGCCAAATATTAAGACCCTTTATGCATACCAACAATTATTTAACATCGTTCTTACATCATTTTTCATTAAAGAATGGTTATTGTTAATTTAAGCTTGGTATCACGTAAAGTCCCTTGTACTATGAATAGTACACCCACTGCTTTCCGTAGCTTTCGTAGGCGTCAACGTGACGTCACACACCTACGCCGCTACGAAAGCTATCTGCTACGATCAGCATACGTCTCGGTCCCCACTGCGCGCGAGTTCACTATTTAGGGTCGATTTCGACATCTATTTGCTTTGTGTTTCTTCAATTACTGCTTTCAACACCAATCGCGTTGCTTCTTGTTTTACGATATTTCGTCCCTGTCTTTTGCTTTCTAAACGAGTATTATACCGTCATGTTACGAAACGGTAAAAAAAATATAGTTTGAAGAGCCGTAATTGCACGTCCAAAGCGTTGTTTCTGAACCGTGGTTTGCGACCCCATGGTTTAGGTAACAGTCGTAAGTTGTGCAGTGCGCTACGGTGCATATATAATTCGTGCGTATTTTTCTCATCATGGCGTGGCGCTAACACCTTGAATTTCGAAGTTTATGTATCTCCTACCTCCTACTCTGTCACTCTTGCAATATTGGTGGTGCAGATAGTAATTCCGTTGCAGATTTGGGTTTGGTAGACTTGTGGTTGTTGGACTGTTGGCGCAATGAGTTAAGGTGGCATTTTTTTTGCACGTAATATTGGTTACAAATGCCTAAGTAGATACAGAATAGACGATAAACGCACATGCTTGTAAAATAAAAGTAAAGCAACTCTTTTTGACATCTTATTATTTCCAATAAATTACCATAACAACTTTTCAATTCAGTGTGATTTTCTGTGACGAATAACACACAAGCATATACCGGGTGTGGCCTGTAACACGAGCAAATAATTAAAACATAGATTGTACTCCTCAAACGGTGACACTTTTGTTCAACAACTTATAAAAATTATGAAATATTTAGACTCCCTATTTTTCATACAAAATAAATATTATCTTCAATGGACGCCATCGCCACGCCATATCATTGTGATTGACGTTGCTTGTCACGCCTTAAACATAACAAAATTCGCAATACATTGCGTCTTAGAATAAACTTTAAAGTCTATTAAAAATCAAACCACAAGTTATTTTTAAAAGTCGCTGAACAAATGTTGGTCTGTATGAGGAGTACAGCCTACAGTTAAATTTTTTGCTCATGTTACAGGCCACACCCGGTATACATTGTTAATAGGATGTAATAATACCATTACTTTGTAAACATACAGCAATATTAGTATTTTAAACACAAATTTAAAAAGTACTTGTTTTATTGGATTATCGTTACTTGCAAGTTCAGTAACTGGGCATACTACTTTTGGCATTAGTTTGGTTCTGATTACATATATATTTTGTCTCAATATCATGTATCTTTACCGACACGTGAACTCACCAGGATGAGGTGGGCGAATCCAACACAAAAGATATTTTGCAAAACGATAGCGATCAGGTAATTATGCCGATTAAACTGCCCATGAGCAATTTACTCGCTAAAATGCGTGCGAATTTTATTAAAACAGCGGACCGGAATGTTTCGGTTATATGCGTGGGTATTGCCTTTGTAATAATGTGCTATGAACCTGAAAAATGTATTGTTAGTTTGCAGTGTTGCTTTGCAAGAGAAAATATAACTAACTTTATAATGAAAATATTGCTGTTTTATCGTGCTATTCACGATGGTCAATCCAAGCATGACGATACCTGGTTTTCCTTAAAAGAAAAACGCATGAGGCGCCACGAGCAGGCCTCCAACCCCCGCCCACCTGGGGGAGCATACACCTGCCGCGTGTGTGGCCGAGGGATCCTCTCTCGTATAGGGCTTCACAGCCACGAACGCAAGTGTCGTAACCGGGATGCTGCTTAAAACATCTGACACAGATGATAAGGGCCTATTATATATATTGCTGTTTTAAGGTACGAGCTGGAACGTCGCCGCGTCATGTCGCTGTGTTATAATTTCGACCCCGACTGCAGAACGGTAGCGCCATATGCAGTTGGTTCCTAGTGAGAGCGAGATAGAGGCAATAATGATCTGCGGTGTTGCGACGTATAAATAATGATGCTATGCTAATATGCTAATTATAAAATAATGCTATCAAAATCGTTGCAGACTTATCTTGGTCTCTAACTCTAACTTACATTGCACGTCAAAAAATAAAATTGGTTGGATTGAGAAAATTTTAATAAAAAATATTATGGATAATACGTTTCATTATATAATTCGAAATCCAATTCATGAATCCGTCAAGTTATGAATAAAAAAAAATGATATGAAATGCGCCATATTCTCCCGGAAATATTCTTAAGAATTATGAACACTCGGATTTCACATTTTGTTCTTTACATAAACAAAATCGAGTACACACATTGGCAGTAAATTTCATTACAAAAGAACAAGACAGTAAGTCTGCGTGGGCTTGAACATTCATCATACTTTTCGATATCAGAGGTCGCGTTTGGCGAACGCACGCGCATCGCAGGCGTGACGAATGGTCACATTACAAATCGCTCTCGATTGTTACGGCGCGACTTAATATTTGTGTTAGTACCAAATCTCTCTGCCCACGACGGCCGTGTGTGCCGTAAGTGGAATAGTTCACGCAGATACAATCAAAAGGCCTCATGCTTACCACTTTGAACTTTCTAAACCATATTTCTACCCGCTCTCCGCGCTCAGTAAATGATACTATTCTTTTATTGCTTTGGGATGTCTCGAGTTTAAATTGTTCTTTATTAAGGAATAAAACGGTTAGCTAAGTGCTCTTTGATAGTCTTTTAATTTAAATTTGAAGCTTTGGATAGCCCAATCATTTAAGCATGTCGATGTGGTTGATTTCCATAAACACAAGCTTAATTTAGAAGATCAGTAATCGCAACGCGCATGACAAAGCGTAGGAATAATTCAATATCTGTTTATATTAACGCGTTAACTATAGGCAGATACTCGCACACTCGGTAAATATTTCCCGTGATAAATGCTTTACCTGTCGCGACTGCGGCGCGCGTTTCAATAATAACCGTGATATTGCGATGATACGGACTGGAAAAACTCGTTCGGCGGATGTCGATATCCTTAAAGGTTTACCAGAGAGCGTAGCTTCAATACGAGATTTCGCGGACGAGCAAATCCATTGCTTCTTTGGTAAGGATCTAAACAACCAGTGAGCGTGGTTGGCGGGCAATACGTGTTTGGTTGGCTGATATCGCCGGCGGTTGTTTGATTTGTGAACAGGGCACAGCGAATGTAGTGCGATGCCACTGAGCGGCTTTCATTCATGCCGCCTCGGGCCACGTTCCACACGAGATCTCATCTTCCAATTACCGCTGTGGCCGTCTCTGCGCGATTTTTGTCATTGTTGCCCAATAGTCGTAAACTTCTCTCATAATAATTTATGTCGCGATTATGTTAAAAAATACTGATACGGAATCGTCGAGTTTGATCTTGACATAGGTAATATTGATTTCCATGTTTACTCTAAATTGATTTGGCTAGTAAATTATTTCGAACCGGCTCGATTTCAATCTTGTAAACTAGTTAGTTTAAATTAAAAACTAGTATTAAATATTTTGTTTTAGCTTACACGCTTAAAGTTTTGTTTACGTTAAACTTTTATAGTTTTTTCTCGAATCTATTTTCATCAGCTCGGTCAGTGACCTTAGGGTTATTGAATAAAGCAATAATAGTTATTATTGAGTTGTTTCGTCACAGGTGAAGTTCCGCCGGCGCGGGCGCCGCTCGCTGCACGTTACACAAACGTCTGTCAATCGTTTCACAATTACGGGTCGCCGACCGACACCAATACCTAAATTAATTTTCTTTTCGGGTCTACGTCGCTCATTGTCTGATTCAGACCGATTTCGGTCGCCGTTTGGTGACACCGTATTCTTATTGAAAGCTGTCTCTAATCTATTTACTGAGCTTTATTCTGCGAAAGTGTTGCCATCTCCGGTGGTTTTTGTTGCTCCAACTAAACATTAATTTTGCCGGTGACGGCTTAAGTGTCATTGCGGATAGCGGCACTTTATTACTTGAAAGAGACCCGGGCTAAAGCATTATCGGGCGTCATAAAGCGATTTCTAAAATGTATCTTATTAAAATAGTTTTTCTAAATTTACCAAGCGCGAAACTCATCGTCGATGCATATTTATTTAACAATCCTTTTATCGGTACAAGTTCTGAATCACGTAGATATGTAGTTACATTAGCTTCAGATCACTTTACCGAAATGCAATCGATTGACATATATATAAACTATATAAAGATTAAATACGTGTTTACTCAACATATTTTAATTCCATGTCGCAGTGTTAATGCACATTATGAGTGGCTATCATATATCAGTTTTGCGTTACCAAAACACACGAACATGACATTTGGTATCTGTAACAAGGTTGTTCGTATTTAAGAATAACCATAAAGATCACTATTGTGCAGTCAGATTCAAAATACGACCAAGGTGCTTGGATTAACGGAACTGGACTTTAGAATCAAGGGCGTTAGAACGTTGTTGGATGATTTACGTACATGGTTTTCTTAGATATGTACTTACTTTGTTGTTTGTACATACAGGTAGGTACATGAAAATAATGAACAGTTTTAATGAATTCGTACATCGGGTGGAGGTCAGAACATATTGTAAAGATATACAATGAAAACTAACCTATTCTAACTCAAGGCAGGCTGGTTTCTAGTTCTTTATTGCATTTCGTATGCATTATCTTCTTTTGAACATCTGGATTATAATAATATCTAGAATATGTTAAAGTTATCTCTAGAAACATGTAAAATGAAATAAGATATCCATCCATTTTCATAGGCACGTATGCTTAGACGCAATCAGAGTCGGTTTGTATTATTACAAGCTTCGTTTTCGAAAATCTGACACTGATTGTTTTAGTAAAGTAAATAAATGTATTTCGTAAGTTTGAAGTCGCCACCTATCGACCCGAGCGAATTTTCATCATGGCGGAAGACATTCAGATTTCGAGCGGTCGAATTCCCGAGGCGAGCGAAATAGCTGGAAATTATGCTTTCCCAGCTATTTGTCGGTTGCGTCGGAGCAGGAGTCGCCTACGTGATCAGCGCTTGCGACATTTTGACAATCCGTACTTCGCGTTACGTAACACTGACGGCCGGTGACTTCGTCTGCATCGTTTGTTAATACGTACTTGTTTTGACGTGGATGTATTCATATTTTAACCAACTTTCCTATATACTTATCTAACTATTAGCATGTCGCTTTCTGCATACGCGAGTATTGGGGATGCTTAATCGATAATTCTATTAGTATCATTATCCTTAATGATGACCGGTAAGATTACCTAACGAACAATTGCGTCAACACAATTACAATAAGAATCTGCAGAAGGAAAACGAAATAATTAACAAAGGTTGTTTTATTCAAGGTAAGATGTGATCATGCACGTGGCAAATGTCATTCAAGCACATCCGCATTCCGTTTGTTTTACAAAACATCATTTCTAGATTTTGAAACTTTAGATGGCGATCTCAAAAAAGTAAAAAAGGCGGATTTATGAGACAAATATTTTGAAGTAACGAGATTTTTATACTCTTCAGTTTTTTACTTGGAAAAGAGATTCTTTGATAGGTGGTTCGGAAAGTAGAATCTTGAGCGTTACCAAAAATTTTCTGTATCGTCTTGGGTCGTCCCATTCGTTTTTCGTCACGTTCTTAAATTAGTCCTATTCTGCTTTCGTCACTCATTCTACATTCGTCACAATCGTCGGTGGCTTTCAATGTAGAATGAGTGACGAAAGCAGAATAGGACTAATTTAAGAACGTGACGAAAAACGAATGGTACGACCCAAGACGATACCAAATTTTCACCACACCAACGCGAGGAAAATACTAACTGTAAATAAAACATTACAAATCAAAATCATCACTTTAAAGTCAATTCCACCAGTCAACAACAACTTAAAATTTGCACCAAATACTTTGCCACTCTCGTGGATAAAATGCAACTTCCTCGTCAGTTTTTGAAGAATAAAGAGAGCCTATACTACTATGAGAGTTAAACTGATTTCTCATATATGACCCAATGTCTAATGAAAAATCTATACCTACAAATAAACGTAACTCCTAAAACCAATAGTAAGTAATATTAATAGGGAAATACATTACATCGGGTAATGTGCCCGCGTCGCGGCACATCCATTGTTGCGGTTACGTCCGACCCGTATACTCCAAAACAAACGGAGAAAGTGAGGCCTATCATCTGATACGTACGCTCTAACGTGATAATGATAGACTCTCTATTTATGATAAATACTAGTAATTTTAGGCTCAAGAGATATTTCATTTACATGATTTGTCTGAGCTGTAATTTAGCGTAGCGTATTTGGATTTCACTGCCTCTTAATTAATTATTCGGGGTGCATAACATTAACATCTAAAAAATAGTTACCGATAAAGAAAAATCAGCATGCATTTAATTACCTGATTTTTCGTTATGTAGCAATTGATTAATCCGGTTACATAAGTAATAACACCTAAATAATTCTAATAAATGTATTTTTTACGGGATAATCTCTGAAGCCCCGTTTAGACGGTTCAAGAACTTGTGAATTACGTTACATTGCGGTATTTGGTCGATCGACTAAATTCATTCTACTTTGTAGCTGTAAATGTATCGAATATTGCATGCAAGTTCAATGAACCGTCTAAATGTGGCTTGTATCGATACTTCTTAAAATTTTGGTAAGTACCTGCCTAAATCTACAATTAACAGGTGTACCTATACATATTTGGACATAGATACATAAAGAAAAAGCATACACATTGTTCTATTAAAGACCATGTTATATGAAACATCGCGAGTTCCCACGTATATCCACGTATATGTAATCAAATTCAAATCAGTATAGAAAAATAGTGACCCAAGCGAGCCGAACGAACGGCGGTTACGTACGAGCCGATAAGTACAGACAAGTGAACTCGTTGCAGTTTCGAAGTATTGTTGTGCAACGCCCGATTAGATTACCTCCACAGAGACGTTTCATAAAGCGATTGTTACTTTCCTTGCGCTAGCGCAGTATTGGTTGGGTGAGGCGGTATCAAAGAGGCGGGTTAATTTGTACTTGGATTACAAATTAGAAGGCTTCCGCGGAATGCAATTAAATTGTATCTCCTTACCAATTTATGGCGGGAAAGAAGGTTTTTGCCAACAGTGGGACACACTTTCAAGCTAATAACAAGAGGGAAATAGTGGTAATTCTTCTTCACTAAATATGGCACTGTGCGTGCCAATGTGTCAGAGTTTTACCCTATATTTTACTTCTAACGTATAACATAGTTAATAAATATAAGATTATATGTTTATCAAAATCTAAAAGGTGTTTAATTTGATGACCATAAAATAAATACATTACTGCGTGACCTGGGTCCAGTCTAGACAGAAAGTATAACGACACATTAACATAACATACGAGTACTATGACGTAGGTATATCTTAGTCCTTAAATACATTGTCGCCTTATATAGCCTATCAGAGCCCACGTTTCTGGCCACATGCCCAGCGTAACAGCTCAATTAATGTTTATAAACATTCATTAGTAATTAGTACCGGTCGCACCGACTTGTTTGAACTGCTTTCTTCAAGGCGACGATCAAGAGCACGCCACTTAATACTGCAGATTTAGGAAGAGATAAAACTGGTGGCGATTTCGTGATTAAAATCATAAGATAGCTTTTGCTTCCTTCTTAGCTCGTCAGCATACATTAACAGAACAATTCCTGAATATAATTTTAACTCGTAACTAGAGATGGGTCGCGGGTATTTACCCAATTTACCCACCCAGGTAAATACCCGGTAAATACCCATCTACCCGGTATTTACCCGTATCTACCCAAATGGACGGGTAGATTCATTTCTTGTTGCACATGTCGATTTGTGTTAAATTGGAGATATAAACCGAGTTAATGGTTGTAATTATTGTGTGTCATTTAAAATGAAATGGTTTTATGAAACCTGCAGTTGTAACGAAGGAATTTTTAGTATAATTTTGATAAATTAAAAAAAAAGGCCGAGATAAGAGTATTTTTTTTAATTTGAGTAAATTATCGTACTTATACGTTGATAATACATATTCGAACTTGGGTCGACGGGGCGTGTGGTTGGGGGGAGAGGGGTAAAAGTGAACTTTTTCATATTTCTTGGAATCTGTCATTAATATCGAAAAGTGTTGTATGTACAAACTAAAGAAGACAGAATTTCCTACAAAAAAGATTATATACATTTTTGTCGTAAAACTAACTGTATTTGACTTATAAGCCTCCCAAGTTGTGATACTGCACAATTTTTTTTATTATTATTCAATAAGTAGTCTTTATTTTCATCTTTCTAATATATATTAAAAGCGTTTTAAAACATTTTCGGAAGCCAGGGAATGATTTTACACCATTTTCATAATTGGACTGATATGTTAAAATCGAACTTCACCTCATAACAATCTTTTCGTAATTAGTTTGAACATACATTTTATGTAACATTATAAAAAAAAACTTAAATTAATCTTATTTATACTCAAATACCATTAAACACATCAAATTTAGAAGAAAAACGAAAATACCCGCGTATTTACCCGCGGGTAGGTAAATATCGGGTATATACCGGGTAAATACCCGCTCTCGGGTATTTACCCGGGTAGTTACCCATCTCTACTCGTAACTTTTGGCGTCTCATGCTTTAACTTTTTCGCCGCCACGTCAATAAAGAAGGTAATAAAGTGTCATCAACGGCATGTCAAAAATTGCACGTAGTCAACCCGTATAAAAAACATATCAAGTCGTGGCGTGTGGGGCAGGAAATGTACTAATTTTATAAAGTCAATGGCGGCGAAAAGGTTTACTGTATTAATAGTGCTTGACACAGAAGGGAACATATGATACCTGAATCTGACTTTGTTCTCGTGCCTTGCCTTGAACTATGTTGCATGTGAAGTCATCTGCAACAATTATATCCTTATAACACTTTAAACTCTCGCGTTTTGTACACATATATAATTACACAACCGGGTCTACCGTGATATAATTTCATTGTTTTTATCTTAAATTCCGACGTTTCAGCTGAGTTGCACCAGCTGTGGTCACGGAAAGACTGACGTCCCAGCAAATGTCAACGGAGATATAGATAAAACACCACTAAACTACCCGAAATTAGTTTATAAAAATGTTCGGGGTAGACAAAGAAATTACAGCTACCCGTTAAAGTTTAATGTTTATTGTCCACGCCACGACACGCAACACTCACAACACATACATTTTTATAAACTAATTTCGGGTAGTTTAGTGGTGTTTTATTTACACCTCCGTTGACATTTGCTGGGACGTCAGTCTTTCCGTGACCACAGCTGGTGCAATTCGGCTGAAACGTCGGAATTTAAGGAAAACACAGAGAAATTATATCGCGGTAGACCCGTTTGTGTAATTAATTATATCCTTCACGAAGTATATCACCCAAATTCTGACTCGACTTTTGTATTATTATGCCATCATGCCTCATGCTATCATATTTCTCTCTCATATTTGTAGACGCACGCTCTTTTAGTGCACATAGAGCGCGTGTAGTGTAGGTCAATAAAGTAAGACTAGCGATTATTGTAAAGTGCAAGTTAATCACAATCACCGTACCCACTAATTAAAATCATCGTTATTGCGACCTTGTATTACTTTATTATTTTGCACATGGCACAAATGACAATAGTGTGGTCAAGGTGTCAAGGTGACATCAGAACAAAAAAATAGCAATAACAAGCAAAGAAGTACCTAACGATAGAGTTTATAAGGTAGATTTTGCTACAGCTACTTAACCGAGGGACGAAAGATGCAACGCTAAGTACACTCGCAGGCGGCAAACTAGTCGCCTATTAGTCACTGAAAGCATTCCTGGCGTTCCGATACATTGACTTGATAGGGTTGACTTAACAACATTACAATTCACCAAAGAAGCAAAAGTTTCAATGCATTCAACTAATAATGAGAGCTTATGTGCTAAATTAAATAAAGACACTTAAAAATGCTCGTAAGTGTTATAAATTACTGATGTATCCAGTTACTAGTCTATTTAGTTTTGTTTTGAAGATACCTAAATCGTATGTAACGGGTTTGTTTAGGTACATAATACTAGTGTAAGAGTGGGTTGCTTTAACTAATATGACACTAGCATCTGTCAAACTTCAATACCTTCACTTCCTCCAATCCAAATATCATCAAAAATGTAGAATTATTGACAGCTTGGCAACCCTAGTGAACCAGCTGGGCAGACTTATTACAAATCTTTCAAGAGAGAGGACAGGTAATCGTATTGTTTCATTACGATTTATTGAAACCTTTGGCATTACTCTATTATTGATTTCTCTGAAGCAATTAAGTGTTATTGCGTATTTATAAATTAGCTTTTACATTTATAAAAATATTTTTTTTTCTTCAACGGTAGCCAGTATCTACTTTTCGAAGTTAGGTCATGATGAAAAAGATCAAAGGTTTGTCCCCAAGCAAAAAGGAAAATATCCCTTTAGTATTGAGATAGAGACAATCAGTCATACTCGTAAAGTTAGTTGTCATAACGTTGAAAGGCGATGGTCACGAGGGCGGCGAAGCGTGTACTGCCTTATTACGTAAAGTAAATTGCTGCTTTCGGCATCGCCTTTATTAAACGTTGTGTTATGGTGTAAAAATTATAGCGTATGGTATTGTTAATAAATACAATTCTGCCGTGCTACGTCAAGAGGTTCTTTATTTACTTGACTGATTTTTGCACACACAAAGATCTAAAAGATTTTTTCGGCAAAATATTTATTTTCAAATAAATAAACTTAATGTAGGACCTATAAATATAGTAAGTATTTATAAAAAAAATCAATCTGGCTACTTTTGGCAATAGGCCCTCGCTCGAACTTTAGGTAGGTGTATATTAACAATAACAGGCTGTTTTATGTATTTAAAAGAGTAAAGTAATAAGTGAACTAATGAGAGATATGAGTCTTGTTTTGGCTATTACTATATATTTATCTTAGTTAATAAAATGCCATATTTTTACCTGTTTATTATTGCCACACAAAGATCAGTGTACCTATACAAATTACTTAAGTTTCTAGTATGTTGTTTAGTTATAGACGTTATAGTAAACTTTTACGTGTTTACTTTGGTCATACATTAGAACGGGAATAATTTTACTAAATACATTGTTTCAAAAGGTGGCTAAGTTTTAAGTTAATACCTAACTATTTAAAAGCTGTTACGGTGTCTAAATTAATGCGCAGTGTTTTATTGCAAATAAAATACCGTCTATAATAAATCAACTCAGATTTTATGTATCTTTCGCTACTCAAGTTTTAAAACCACATAAATCTAAATTATCATTTATAAAAGATAAAGTCTGTGTCTACTGTCTATGTGTTTCAATTCTTTTCATATGTATTATGTTTATATATTTTAATGATTCCTTTTCTATGGCATGCACTAATTGCACTATACCCACACGTCTTTAATATTAAGCTTTATTTTGTAAAGAATAACAATAATTTGACTAATCAGCCAGTCTCCGATAAAGTTTTTTATTTAATCAGATGATTCAGAAGATCATTAGATCATTACTTTATGCTCATCCAAATATTTAAATGCTCGAAAAATATATTTATTAGATAGTAGCAATAAAGATCAAGGTTGAACCTTTACTTGTTGTTCGACATCTGCATAGCTCGTTCTCATTAGCCGCCCGTTAGGCCGACCCAGCCAACGGGATCGCGGCCGACCTCGTAGGGACCGAACTAGACTCGGCCAGACACAATCTTTCTATTTCTCTTACATTTTCGCAGTTTCATTTTTGTCACCTTCTTTCATTGGTGAAAGAGGTATTTTAATGCTAACCAAGAATCTAATTGCATTTGCTTTGAACCTAAACATATTTGGGTAAAAAAAGTTTCTTGTACATGAAAGGTTTCATGGGTTAACTTTATTAATCCTTTTATTAGTTCATGGATATAATCATATTCGTCAATTTTCTCTACTAGCGGTCCCGGAGCAAACTTCAAATGAAACTTATCTGATATGAAGACTGCATTACAAAGCTACCTGTTTTAGAATCAAATTTTTTACGCAGCTGGATCAAAAGAAATCTTGAAGTTTTTTTCTAACGACGTTGACATTTAAATGAATTTTAGGTGATGCAGATCTCGCTCATTTAGTTTCAGATTAAATAATCTATCAAAGAATGTCAATCGGTTGTTGACTGATTAAAGAATGTTTGTATTCAAAACAGATCGTAAATTGTTCGGTACCATTAAAACGTCACAAATACCTTCAAGTCGTTTAGGTTTTGCGAAAGCATCGTGACTGGTTGTGTTTCAAAATTCAAAAAGGAATTAATGATCACTTAAGCAAGTCCACGGTCCACGCGTGGTCACTCGGGTACCTAAATGTCAAGTTATAAATAGAGTCGGGCATTCAATTTCTTACAGCTCGGTCGGACATGCAAAAGTGCCACAAATACTTGTCAACAAGCCCTCTAAGTGGAGGTCAAAGGCTTTCTCCGTGGGCTGGGTTATTTGCCAGTATTGGGGAAGGGAGTAAAGGAGGGAGGCACGCGCGAATAGAAAGTACCGGGCTATTGTTTTCTTCATTACGACACTTATATTTATCAACTGTCGCTCCACGTTCACTTATTGCATTTCTTATGCAAATTAAAACGCCTTGGACGCTGTGTTGCAGTTGACGCTGTTTACTGGCCCGGTAAATACAAGGTCTGTAAACTCTTACACAGGCATCACTTTGACTTTAGAACATAGCTGTTATTTCATAAAGATATACATTGTGTAGGTACTGTTGTTTTTTCAGTTCATATCCTCATAATAGTCATAAAACACATTCATTACATATTTAAATTTTAATAGTTATTTAAGTTTTTTGTCTTCAAGTATTAGTAGTGTTTGTGTATTTTGTTTGTTTAGATAGTTTTTAGAATTTCATTACATTCATTACAATTCGTGTGGTGTTGTAGGTAGGTATGATTATCGTCATCTTCCGTCAAATTCCGCACTAGCTTTGCCCAGGACCTTCATAATTATGGTTTTGCGTTTGCTTGTTTGGATAAGTTGTTACATTATTACCTGTTACCATTGTGCTGGTATTGTTAATGAAGTCCGTGAAGCCCGGCTCAAAATGCCCCACATTACCATAGAATGTATTCACAATTTGTTCGTCACATGCCGTTGCAGGCGGACCGTGACCGGAGGATTTCTCGACACATCATTCTTGCCAAAGGGATTGGGTCAATTTTTTTGTCCGCATGGGAACGATGCAAATGAGCTGCTATTTCTTTGTTTGATTTCGTGAAAGTTTACACGATCGGCTAGGAAACGCGGCCGAAGAACGGCTCGATGTGAACGCCATTTTTATGTAATTGTTACGTCGCAAGAGTTGAGCGGTGTAAGATGCAGGCGAGGAGCGACAGATCGATTGCTGAATGCCTTTACAGCAGGGTTGCATGCCTGCAAAATTTAATAGTGACTGTTTAAAGTATATAGTTCTTGGCTATCAGAATTATAGCGAAAATATATTATCGTAGGTTAGATAGGAATTTTAAAATATTTTGTTTTCAGGCATCGGAGAATAGAAAATTATAGTATATTCTATAATGTAAATCCATACCAGATACCATATTTGTTTTTCATTTTATTTGTGAGATAAAGCTGACGTTAAAGTACAAAGCTCTTACTCGTATACCTTGCGCCGTAGCATGAACTGTTGCGAAGGGGAACGCCCTTTGCGATCAGCTGCACCCGGGCCGAGATTTTTGTACGTTTAAGGGGAATCAGAAATTAAACCTGTTATTATAATTATTGCATTGTCAACGCGGAAGGGCAGCTCCAGCTGGCCGCATCGGAATCCGTGTCAACGAAAAGTAGCGAGCCGTGAGACGTGTTACGGTGCAGTGGATTATTGCGATTATGCAATGTTTATTATGTGACGGGATTAGTGCTTATGTATCCGCAAGACCTTTGTCTGAGCTCTTTGACAGATTACAAACTTAAATTTATTATATACGCTTTTCTATTAATACATTCTGACTAGAAAATGCTCACACCTAGTTTTACGATGGGAAGTTACGACAGGGTTTTCTTCGACCCACAGATTTAGTAAAAACGTTGGAAATGGTCGATCTGGCATCAACGAAGTGGGTAAATCTAAATAGTGATAGGTTGGGTCTTGTGGAAACACACTTTGACAGTTAAGTATGACTTTAGTTGGATGTCATAAGCACAAATGTTATCTAAAGGATTTCTTACGTAAAGGTTTTGATTAATTAACATGCTACTTATTAGAAATCAATATTTAGGTAAATATGTATACGACAAAAGCTCCTAGCCTTAATTTACTGAGCTAATATTTGACTAACTGTTTCAACCTAGAACTAGGATACTGATTTGATTGTAGGATTAACATCTAACTATTGTCCCGTTGATGACGTCTATGCAATATAAATGATTAATTTGCATCGGCACGGCATGCAGTAACATATGCACCTACCTATAAGCGGTTATTCCCGTAAACGATATCGATATTTCATGAAACTGTGTGTTACGTATTACCTATTATTGCACCAGGATTTCAATGTTTTTCTCGCCGGAATAGAGTAGTGGTATTTCTCTGAGTTCATAAATTGTATCAAAATATTATGATTGTTATTCTATGAACATGGGATTGCCGATGTTTTTAATGACATATTATTAATTATTTTTATTCGTTATCAATTTTAATGTGTATATAACCCACTGTTAATGAACATCCCAATATTCATGGATGCGGTTCCGAACGCCGCTCCGGTGTGCGAGCGGGGCATCGCTATATACGAGCATGGCGCTCTTGCTTACACACAAGAGCGGCGTGCGGATTCACATCACTGTGATAATATGGTGATAATGTGTCACGTTTTTATCCCCGCCGCATCTGCGGTTTGGTTTTTACACCCACTAAGTAGAACAATCGACAAGTGAATACTTACGGTAAGTAAATCAATAATTGAGCGACTTTCAAAATTTGCTATTAACGTTTTGCGTCACAACAGCGACGACGACACATTTAACTAGCCTGTTGTGAACTTTATTGTAACGAGATAAAGTTTAATCTGTATAATATGGGTCAGTTACCTATTATTTCTCAAGTCTGTGGAAATTTTGTTTGGCTGTATGAAAAAGGGGCAACAATTAATCGAGCATCGTTGGCCGATTGCGACACGGTGAGCGTGCTCGAGAGCTAAGGCGACGGTCTATCGGGCTGCGAGAAGCGTGGTGCATCTGGGATAGTGTCACACCAACATATTTTGTAACGTAAAATGTAGTCCCGCATTAATACGAGTGATACGCTGCTATTATCTAGTGACGAGCTGATATTCGTGTAAAATTGGTGTTACTTTGGTCGCACGTTGAATTAATTGGTGGCACTTAAAGTGTATAAGTTGCTACTATGACACTGTATCATCAAGTCTACAGTCGCCAATGTCGCCATCAGATATATCGGAGCGGCCAGGGTGCTCATAAATATCTGAACACGCCTCAAGGCATCATCTAGAGTCAAGGCATTAGAGTGCGTGTTCAGATAGTTTAAAGCACCTCGGACGCTCGGTCGGACATAACTGATGGCGACTGTACACTTAAAATTGCTTCACTGTGGGATCACTGAACATTGTACTTGCAGGAATATATTTAAACCTACTCCATCACCTATTCCGGTCGTAACAGTCGTTTGGCCGCATTCGGAACATCATACAAGTATACTTTGATTTGCCAGTTCATCAAGAATAACATGAAGCTAACACGTGTAAAAAATTCAAAGAAACCATTTTGCATTTCAAGCGTTTGAATACTCTTCTTCTTCGTGTTCTTCATTACTGAAGGTCGTGCCTTTTGAATACTAAATATTAAAACATCTGAATATTTACCAAAATAGATGTAGGTAAAAAAAAAAACGCTAATGACTTAAGTCTAACGTGACGCTTATCGCACCGCTCCTGAAATAATGGAGGCTGTACAAGTGTACATCTTTACCCCACCATTCCACCCACTTTACAAAAATGCAGCTCTAACATTTGTTTCTCTGACACTACATCTTTATCAAGAATGGTAGCTATAAATCTATGCGGATGGTGCCCAGTGTACCGGTAAGGTTAGAACCTAATTCAGGCAACTGTGTTAGTAAGTAATATAGCTGTGAAGACGAACAGACGAGTAGGTCACGGCATTCTCTTAAGAAGATTATTTGTAAGTGGGCGTTTGCATTGAGTTAAATGAAGTGCCTTAATCCAATTTGTTTTATGCAATGGCTTAAATTGTTTACCTTTACTTACTGGGTACTTCTTAAATTGACCTAAATAGATTAGGAAGATGATTGCGTGTTCCGGAGCGCAGTAAGGTGTTTTGAAGTTAATATTTTATGTTTTATATGTTCGCTGGGTCAAAGTATTACTGTTGGAAAGCTATAATATTTTTATGCTAGTGTCATTAAGGGGTTTTATTATAGTCAGCAAATGGAATAAACTAAATGCGGGACAAATCAATTATGCATTTATGTAGTTAAATGGGGACGCCTGGAAAACGGAAATTTCTAGCGGAATGTAAACCGTTTCTAACACGCTGTAAGAGTTTTTATTAGTAACCTGCCCTTTACGAGGTGTCGGACCTATTTCCCCCCTAGCATCCTTATAGACAAGGAAATAACTACTGCAACTTCATTGTGTAAGGCGTTCAGGCGTATAGCAGGAATTACTTTATTATAAAAGTATCAATGACAATACGAATTGGTGACCTTAGTATATATGTAGCTGGGTGTAGCAGCTGATTTTTTATGTTGATCTAGTCTTGACACACGGCCGTGGGTTAAATTAAGCGAACCATCATGAGCCACTTTGGGCCACGTCCCATCTTTTCATACCCACCGCACCTAATGTACAATCATTGCATTAATCTTGTTTCTAATTAGGATTCCAAAAAGCAGTTTTTGCGTTTATCACTGTGTTGCTATGTATTCGTATACGGGGTGTAATGGTTAAGGTGATACAAGATATACAGACGCGACTGTACTCATTATTGTAAGCAACTTTTGTTATAAGAGCAACCCTGAAATCCCAAAATAGATGCAGAAATGTGATCCATACTAAAGTTCAATTCGGCGATTGTATGGAAACCGGGATTTATTTCAGAGTTACTGCTATAGTAAAATTTGATCATAGCAATGAGTACAATCGCGCAAATATATCTTGTATCACCTAGAAATTTACATCCAGTATATTCCTTCTTTCTACTTCATGTCTTGGCTACGACATTTTCACTGTGCCATATCTGGTTGGTTCAGTTTACTCATACAATTACACCGTATGTGTGACATCCCGTATGCGGTCAACCTTATGATGCATCGATTATTTGATAAATTCATTGTTATCACTACATAATAGGGTGGACACGTGCACCTGAATGATATCAGTACCTGGCGTTATCGCGCTTGTGGCCACCCGTTATGGTTTGACAAGGACACATTCCGAGGGAACGTGTACCTACACTTTTGGTGAACTAAGTTGATGTGTGAAAATAGGTACTGGAAATTACTATTAATATTTAAGACTGACTACCATCTGAAACTTCAGAATCACGTTTGTTTTGTATATTAGATATATGACATCAGACCATAAGTTTGAACTAGTTTGAACTTAAATAAATGGAGTCTCATCAGTATATTTTTTTTGTAAAATACATACATGTTTATGTTGAGGAACAACTTCATAACATGCATCCATGCTTGACACAAGTTTACGTAGTAATTGTCACTAGTTTGATTAATCAAAATGCATCAATATTGGTATGTTATTGAGAAAATGTTATCACATAAAGATTGAACTAAAAGAAAATACTAAATTAGCATTAAGGTTCCGTCACACAGGCGCGTCTTCCGGGCGGGGCGTGAGCGGAGCGTGAGCGTTTTATATGTAACAAACGCGACGCGCCCCGCCCGGAAAACGCGCCTGTGTGACGAAGCCTTTAAGTTGAGTCGATAGTTTGCAAACTTCCTTGGTAGCTACTCTTGTGTTGTTCATGTTGTTTTTACGAGCGAAGCAACAAGTTAAGTGCTATATGCTATCATTTCAAATAACTTCGTAGTATTTGTACTTGTCGGTTGTTGTTTTGGTGTTCTATGAACGTATTTCCTCTATCCTGATCTTGAGGTTATTTTATTTATTTATAAGATATTTTTTAATGACGGGACAGTTTGTCGTAAATCGTATTTGTTGTCATATTACTCAGGATAGTCACATATCACCACTGCATATGATTATCAGAGGCATTCAGGCCCTAACTATATTGATTATCAATACCGTGGAGTACAATGGCACTAGTTCTTGTTGTAAATGGATTTGTTTAGCGTCCTCCAATTGAGTTTCATTAAAGTGTGTTAGTTCAATGAATTTAAAGACGGTTAAACCTGTTAGTGAGTTGGACATTGTAATTTGTGTAGCTTTCGTTGCAACAATAAAGAACAGTCGTTTTTTATTATACTGAGGAAAGCTTCTTTATTGATTATTTTGATCATAAAATGCCCCAATGGCATAAATAAATAAATGGGTGTTAAGTAAGTATAACGGGTCAGCACTGATTGACTAGCACGTTATCATTTCGCGGATAAGCAAAGTAATATTTTGGTATTAATTAATATGGATTTCCGCAAAGTAACGCCTAACCTGATTATTATTTCATAAATGTCCCGTTTTCCACAAGAGATTTTAAACCCCATACTGTTCACAAAGAAGCGTAAGGTAAACGTACTAGTGCTCGACATGCTAATGCCCAATAGATGACACCTTGCTGTCACCTCTATTGACAATGACTTAAGTTTCAAGATGACATGTACTGGGACCGCGTCGAGCACCAGTACGTTTACCTTACCAACAGTTTACGAATAAGAAAACTGTAACGCGCTGTAGACATCCCTACACGCGATAATAGGCACTGTTCAAAAAAACTGATGATATCCATGGCTACTTTTGCGCTTGCCGTTGACAAGGCTTTCCTCCTCAGATCATCTAGATAATAATTATCCTCATGCATCACGCAATGTAGTCCCAGTTTCAGAGGAATTTTCTACGGGAACCAAAGAAGATGCCTTAATTTTATCAAATGGAGTGAGCATGTTTAAATGGATCAGCGCGTTTGTTGTCTCTAGACTTGCAGCATTGAAAAGCACCAGATCGCTCACCATAAGACGCACCCCACAATGCTTTTGTTAGAACATTGTAGAAGAAATAGGTAAGTAGGTTGTTATAACTGCGTAGATAAAGGTACACTTCCGCACTTTTTTTAACGATTATCGACCGTTAAACTGAAACAAACATCGAACCTTTGATATGAACCGTTAAAAGACCACCCATGATTACGTACGTTGAAGGAGCATTTGCGCTTAACAAGTAGCAATAAACTGGGTAATAAAATACCTACGTGAGAAATAGCGATTTGACGCGTGAAGATCACTGGAAATTAGTAGCCAAGGTGGTTTGAGCTCGTGGTCGTGGCTCGTGCAACCTTGCGAATTAGACGTCGGGAGCGCAGGCGCATCTTATTCCTAAAGCCCAAACCATACCGCATGCGTAATTTATTACGGGTTCCTTACTTGATATACCTCGCTTGCGCTGCGTGACCTAAGCAGTAAGGCTCAGTAAGCAGTCGTTAGTTGTGTGCAAAGCAATCAATGTGCCGAGAGTGCAGCATTACGCGTGCGGTGTAGTTTGGCCTTTAACCAAAAATGTTATATTTGAATTCAATACTTCCAATGACATACGATTCCGATTTCCGTCGCACTTTTGATATTTGACAGGTACCTAATCTTGTACCTACATTATATACCTGTGCATATTAGGCATGCAATGTATCACAGTAAGTACACCACGATAAAATTGCAAATTTCATATCTGTGTCAAAATTGCTTTATGTGCAGTATGTTTATTTACATTCTTCTTCTTCGTATTCTTCATTACCGAAGGTCGTGCCTGTCTTGAAATGCCTTCACCGAGGCCTCGACGAGCTGCTTCCATTTCACCCTGTCTTCGGCTTGTCTAAGGGCAGTAGTGACAGTAAGTCCTGTAATGTTCCTTACTTGATCGGACCAACGGGTGGGTGACCGTCCTCTTGGCCTCTTGCCATCCACTTTTCCACAAACAACCAGTTTCTCCAGGTTATCTGGCTGCCTTCGAGCAATATGTCCAAAATAGCCCAGGACTCGTTGGTAACAGATTGTGGATAGTCTGGATTTACATAAGTATATTGAAAAATATTGAGTGGATATTCGCACACTATTTTTGAGTTGGTTTGTGGTTGGTTTAATAACATAGCACTATGCCAGAAAACTTATATCAATTTACTAAAGTACGTGTAGCTAATTCAGTGGCTAGTTCATCAAGTTATTCTAATAAAGGTATGGATATTGACGAGTGAGTGATGGATGCAATTAAGTAGGTACCTACGAATCGTATCTGTGATTGTGTGCGTAACGGATTCTTGATATTGACTGTGATGAGTCGATGTGCAGGAATTTTAATTGTTTTAGTCCGAATGCGGAAATAGGTTATGTGATTGAATCTAGCTTCTGTAGATTAGATAGCCTTCTATTAGGTTTTAAAATATTAGTATTTTATTGACACCATATCAATCTCTCTGCTTTGCCTTAAGGTTGACTGGTAGAGAATGCTTTTGGCATTAAGTCCGCCTTGTGTACGATAAGTTTTCTTTTGTGCAATAAAGTTTAAATAAATAAATAAATAAACTTGTTGATACAAATAATTAAGTAATTCAGTAATTTGGATTTAGCGAGACGCTGTCTTATCATTATCAATATAAAGTGACCTTTTCAGACATCTTCTGGATTGCAGTAAGTGAAAAATTTTCGACACCAAGATTTATTTTTCAGAGAAACTGATGAAAAGTGCCCTAATTATGATTGGTATTGATGTGATGGGTCTACACAGATTTTGTATTCATCTTTGTCTTTTCTGCACTTAGGTACCCAAACTTTAAATTAAGTGGCGATATACAATGGCCCACAATAATGCTACTTCGGGCTTCGGGGCGCCGTTTTTCGGTATCAACTAAACAAATACTTACACAGGCTGAAAAAAATGTTTATTTTTGTTTCCAACTCTGAAATTTGTTCTATTTCATATTATTTAAAAACCCACCAATGCGAAGTAGATTTCAATGTAGCCTTGCATTTCACCAATGACTTGAGAACAGTTCACTTCGTTTCATCGTCCGCGCTAGGGCAGCGATCGAACAATCAAGAGTGAGCTCATCCCGCAGAAACAATGCCGTTCTCACGGGCCCGCTCCCACACTGTTTAGTACAGATTGATTGTAACGGGGATTGCGTTTGTACAACTTTAGGGACCCACCATGGACCCACTTGGAAGGGCATTTGGACTTACTGACACGGTATCGGAACAGTCGCGGAGTACTTGGGACTTTCGACATGTGGACCTTCTTGTCAATATTGATTGTGGATAAGATAAGGTATGGATGTACTCGCTTATTCGTAGGAATCGTAGGCAATTAAAACTAATCGATTTTTTCATAAACTTTTAAAAATATATCATTGATCCTATCATGCATACCTATTTGTGGTTTTTCGCAATTCAAGTAACAACAGCTATGTTGAAAATGAATGCCAATTTTCAAATAAATTCACATGAACTTTAAAGACGTGCCTTTACGTAATTGTACCCTCGCTTATCGGCATTGTTCAACGTAAGACATATTGGGTTATTTTGCATTAGCCTTCTTAGCACAAAAGGATGTTTGCCAACCGTTTAGCCACGAGATACGAAACAAAACGATTGGAAACATAATGACCATTTACCAAATGTTTAGCGTATAACAAGAAAAGCCATATATGTTTTGTGGTTAGCAATTAATCAAGCCAAAAATACAAGACGAAATCACGCGTTGTTTGTCTGCATACTAATGAAATTGTAAAAAACTGACGCTAAAATATTATGCGACATTCTTGTTATAACTAATTTGAATTTCATTGTTTTATTATATTCATTTTAATATTGCAAGAAGACTACCATTGTTACTATCTTGCTTAGTGCCTAGGTACCTATATACCTTTATCTTGTTCTAAACTTCACAATAACAATTTTGAGATACCTCTGTGTATACAGGATGTCCCTCAAACCAATGCCAATACTTAAAGGGCTTATAGAAAGCTGATGGGCTACAATATTAAGCAAATTTACCCTTAATGAAAATCAGCGTTGGTTTTAGAATAAGAATAAGAAATGTTTATTCGCACAAATAATACCTAACACAAAATAAAAAAAATAACACAAAACTAAAATTCATTCACATACATATTTGTGCCAAAAGGTCCTCACTCGTTCTTCTTGTCACAGCTTTTAGGGACTCCTGATATATTCCACTTTTACGTCGTTGCTTGTTATTCAATTTTCTGTCTTAAAAATAACCTTGATTTAAAAATCACACATTTACTACTAAGCTAACAGGACGCAACGTCGACATTACGGAAGTAACATAAACAAGTAGGCATATCGATCAAGGCTCCGAGTTTCTGTGCCCATTTACTAAAAAGTTACACCTTATTTGTTATGAATACTTAGCTCATATTACTATAGGATGTTGTAGTTACCATGAAGCCCGAAGTCTACACTGCTACCGGGGGAAAATTCAATTTACTATGCATCCGGAAAAACGTCAGGGTTTTGTTATTGCAGACGTTAAAACACGAGTGATAAAATGTTTCTCTGTCTGCTATGGGTTGTTTGCATTTTTAGTTTAATATTTTACTAAGTAATTATTGCCTGTTTGATAGTGTTGTTTCGGGGGCAACAAAAAAAAACAAAATTAGGGGAAACTGGATATGTTGCACCCAGGACAGTCGACGTTTTCGCTCTTTTAAAATTATGCATTTTGGTCCCTTTTTTGTGAAAAATACACTTAAGAAGAAATGATTTTTCATAGGTGTTACACAACAACGGAAAAATATGATTTTTGCCTCATAAACTATTTATTTCCATTTTATTTATATACGTTACTTGCACCTAAGATAGCGCAGTTCTTAAGCTTATTACCTACGTTTAAAATTTCATTACCTACTTGTATAGGTAAGTGTGAATGCGTTCAAATTTTGCGTCCATGTTCGCGTATAAATACCATAGACTCCAATGAGTCCATAGACCAAACTGCAAGTAGGTATGTACATATTAAAAATAACTAAATTTAAAAATAAAAATACTGATGGGCGATCTTCGGCGACAGTACCTTAATTAATTTTTAATTCAACGATATTCAAGCGATACATGATATATATTAATATACGCGTTAATAACCGTTCCGGTTTCCCCCAGCAAGCGAGCGCCATTTTAGCGGCCGCCTACGACCGTGGTCACTTCACTTCTGTACGCTGCGACCGTGACCGCTGCAGACGCCTACGCTTACATCGCTGTCTGACCTCTGCCACTGCAGCAGTGTTGCCCATCGCTTCCAGAATTTCCAAACATAGAGAACAAACATTCCCCAGGTCATTAATTGGCACCCATCATTATCAATATTATCATCATCTTCAGTGTGTCAACCACGGCGGGAGCAGTATAAAAAAAAAAATAACTCCTAAAGTCTACTACACATTATCAGTGTTGAATTAACACATAAAATGCTAGTTATTCTATTGACTCTTATATCACTGCTAGAAAGAAAAATATTCGTCTGCAAAGTACGATAATAATTGAAAATGAAGCTAATTTTAAACATCTTTAATTTCGTTTCAGCTATTTGGCATCTTCAGACCGTATTTTATTAACTTTGCGATCCTATTTAGAAGATAAAAAGCTAACATTATTCTGTAACTTTTATTTTGCTTGAAAATTGTCTGTGTTTGGTTGTGTGTTCTTCTTACGGGAATTTATGACGTTATTTGCTGCGATCGTTGCGCTGTAATTTATGTCTTTGATGCAATGACTTCTGACAAGAAGGTTCATACTAAGTACAAAAGGTGCTAGATAATTGAATTATCAGCTTTACTTGAAAATACTTATATTTTGCTTGCTTAGTCAAAAACGGTTACAATTTAAAACAGTAGGTACAATGAAATATTTTTAGAAAAAAACATACCTATATATTTTATGTGGTCATTACTTTCATTTTATACCTACTCGTAGCATCAACCGATCTGCCTAAATTAAAGCGAACAATAGGATTGCCTAATCCCATTAGTAACTTTTCCGCCGTTTCCCATCACTAAACCCAGTGCATGCACGAACCTGAATTATTTACTCCGAAGCTGACGGACGCGAGGTGCACCTACGCTCACAATGTTTTCATTCGCTTAATTAAAACTGTGGGTCTCTGACACGACTTGAGTTTAACTAACGAATTAGTAAGTGCGCTCTCTTAGAAGTCTTAGAACAAATGTGTCTGCGATTTTCGTTTATCGACATTCGGGAGGAGTCGTTGAACCGTAGGTCGTGTAGGACTTATCGTATTTTAAATTAACATGTTTGGAATAGTGATGCTCGAAATGCTTTCTATTGACTCATAGGTTGACTCAAATCAGTATTCGGTAAACCGTTTAATCTTGCATGTACATACAATTCAACCGCGGGATTGTGTATCCCTCAACAAAGAAATTTGACTATTCGAACTTTGAAACATAATAATATATATATATGTATATTATGAAAGCCATAATATGTGTTATCGGAGGCACCCTTGCCAACTTACTTTTCGGCGAAGACATTGTTGTGGTGTGTGGTGTGGTGTCTTGTGGACCCGAGGTACAGAGAAGACCTTACGGGCATGTGATGCGAAGGGATGAAAGTCATGTGACGCGAACGGTACCTATGTCCTATTATAAGGAATGAATGTGGAGGGATGTAAGAGGAAAGGAAAATTCACGACATATCATGACAACGAGTACCTATACAATATGGGTGTGTAATGCTTAATATAATTATAAAAAAACTATCATACATTTGTTATAACGCCACTTGATATATTATTGTATGTTATAATGTAATTTTTATTATACGTTTCCTTTATTATATTGTGATTTCATCTAAACTGTCATTGATATAATGCCTAATGTAATATAATTTTCAAATAGTATATAGACATATTTTATAATGACATTTGTTATATTATATTTTTGTATAACGTAATACTTCATACAATTTTATCAAGTATAAATACATATATTGTATAACATTTTTTGTCATATTTCATTTACCGATAACGTAAAGTTTTACATACTTTTTATAACTAGTACGCAGACTACTGCTTTTGCTAGCTATTTCATTCTAGGGAGGCCGCAGTTCTAACCTAACCTAACCAATTTTTTCACGGTTTTCGTTCTGCGGGGGCCGCAGTTCAAACCTAACCTAAACCACTTTTTTTCCTAGAGTATTTTATTCTACGGAGGGTCAAAGTTCTAACCTAACCTAACCCTCCTTTTGTTAGGTAGTTATTCGTTTATGCGGAGTCGCAGTTCCAACCTAACCTAACCCATTTATGTCATGCAACTATTATGCCACATAAATATTTATGTGATGTCACTTGTTATAACAAATAATATGCTTTAGAGCATGTAATAATTATGGCAATGTATATTAGACGAAGTGTAAATATACCTTATGACCATTATACCAATAATAACATTATGTATACCGTTAATTAGGTATTACGGTAGTATGCCATTTATTACGTTATTCAAAATAACGATATATCAAACTATAATATATGAAAAGTAATTATAACAAATGTAATGCACCCATACAATATCACTCGCATAACTTACCTAACATTAAATACTGAAATGAACGCAGTGGGTATACTTATAGTGTAAGTATAATATGTTTGAACATTCAAAATGAATAATGACCAATAACGTTTTACACAATTCACGGAGTTAACTCATTATAATATGTACAATGATAATTTTATATACACACCGACATTTTGTGGTCTGCGTATGTTTGCTTCAATGGCTGTTTACATCTCCGTGTCCGTTTATGTCTGACGTGTATGGCGTAACTCACATCTACTGGCACGTTTAAAGTTAAAGAGACATCGTAATACTGATTGTTTTATTAAATACTGATTTGTTTCTTCGTGAGCCACAATTTTTCTTGGCATTTGTATGACGTTATTACTTAGGGTTGCGTATTCATTTTATAGACTTTAGTTCAGAATTGCATTTAAGCCCAGGCGTAATGCGACAGAAAGCCAAAGGCGGGATGAGATATACGAGGATATATTTTATTCTTTAGACACTAAAATTTACTTTATACTAAATACATACTAGGTATGTTCAAGCTGATTGTCGGTGTTTTGAGGACCCAATTCTATCGAGCGAACTTTACGTAATCGTTTAACAATTGTTTCGTCTGGATAGAGTTTAGAGCTACAATCAATTCTAAACGGTTAAGTTGACACGATATCGTACCTACATAATTTGTTCTATGGATTTAGGTCTCGAAAACACCACTTCACCAGGCTTGACCTCACTTCGCCTCAAAGTTTATTTATGGTATAAAAAGTAAACACAAGCATAAGGAATACAACATTCAACCGTTTATTAACCAGAGACATCAGTAGCTGTACGGTATTCACGTTGGAAGTCAATCACTTCGTCGACGACTGCACCGGCCGTGACCGCACCAGCGAAGTAGGTGACCTTACTCCAACCTTCGGCTTTCGGCTCAGAACTATTGACGCCAAATATAAATAACCTTATACGGAGGCTTTGTACAGGAAAACGCCCTTTTGTAGAATTACTATAACATATATATTTATATAAGTAAACAATTAAAGGGCCTGAGATATTATGGCTTACAATGTTTCTCAAAAGCTACGAATAATGAGGTCTCCTCGTATAGAAGTTGAAGTTCCATAGTTTAATTTGTCGCTTACTTCAGAGAAATCTAACCCCTACAGTGTATAGAGTTCTATGCAAAAGGGGCCCAAGTTTTACGGCAGCTGACTGTATAAGTATACTATTAAGTATTTACCAGATTTCCGGGAATGGGAATATTGGCAATGGCATATCACAGCTACGCTTACGAAGTACCTGTTTATAAAGGAAAGTAAAGTACGTTCTAAATTCTCAAATATCAGTAAAATCCTGATACCGGATGACCTAGAATCCGCAAAATCGCCGGCGAATTACTGTTTACATAATGGTAAGAGTACATTCTGGCTTGTGCTACATCTCTCCATCTGATAGTTACGCACCCGTCAACGGCTGTCATTTCTAAGATCATTTCGAGCCTAGTTGCAGTGCTGCGTAACAGTTTAAAATATGCAAAATGGTCGTATCGAGTACTTCCTCGTGTGACGTCACCACAACCTTGCTTGACGTCCAGCTGTCTTTATTATATAAGTTTGATAGTAACTTGACGGTTTTGTCAAAACAACCCGCGATTTAAATGTCATGTCTTTGTCATGTAAAGTCTTGTTTTGACAGCCATTTCGATAATTACTTTCGGTTGTGTAGTGTTCTCGGAGCGAGCGATGTTAAGGTAAAAATGGTTGTTGTAACTGGAGTACTATGCTTTCAATTAGTTGACGGATTGTCATGCTTTGATATACTTACAAGTAAATAACCTGGATAAATCAAATAGGTTTAACTACAAATCGAACACTTAATTGTTAATACATACACCAAGCATCATCCGCAAAGCCTTTATCGAATAGTGAATCCTTACAACATTTCCTGTTAACAGTGCAATTTATGTTTTACACTGTAATGGCGAGTAAATAATAAAATAATTTGGAATATTTATGATCATTGCCCTGCTGTAATGTTTGAAAGAGATTATGTAGATTGTTGAGTATTAATGGACAATGCGGATTGAGGCTTGCCTGCTATTACATACCGGGTGGAGTTTGAAATCGAACTGGATTTTCGCAGAGCACACAATTTACAAAATAGTTTGGTTATTCGATACCTATCTGATTCCGTGTAACTGCGGCAAAAACATCTAGTTCCTGTCGACCTTGTGAATAAGTATTATGTACATTAGGCGAATAAAATGAGAACCTAGAACAGATGAAATGATCAAGGTCGGTGGCGTATTAGACGTCGTATGTATTTTCTAAAGGAAAAAAATATCTTTTCCGACAATTTTATGACACTATGACGCGATCTTAAATGCTCGTATTTACTTAGTAACGTGTGTGTACTCGTACCACTTAAGAATCTATTGAATCAACGTGCTTCCTAAATCGCTCATTTGAATTGGCTAAAATGCTTCTGAATAACAAATTAGTCTCACAGTCTGAAATGAGCTAGAATGTGTTTGTGGAACTGCAAATATTTAGACAACAATTATCAGTAGACCGCGATCCTCTCACAATGCGTCCCGTATAACAATATTTGAATTTCCTCAACGGGTTGTATTCAAAGGCGCTCTTGTTCAGCTAACCTAACGAGTAGCATTTTACTAACTACGCATTGGATGCTGTACATAACGGATTCACCTTGTTTAAGTTCGGTTGCGTAGTATCGTGGTAGTTGGTTTGATTACTACATAATCGGTCCGTTGCTATGATATCATTTGGTTGAGAGCGCGGTCACGCCCGTAGATCTCAAATCTGAACCCGACCATCAACGATCACCACTATAAGTAACTATCGTTTCAATGTTTCAAAGTCGTAAAAACCGTTCCAGACACCCTGAGCTTGATTTTTTCTAATATGTAGTTGTGTGTTGTATCAAGTTTAATTGAATGACAAATTTATGTTTATAAAACATGGTGTTAGTAGATAAAATACTCGTAGTACCTACCTAGTTATTAACCGACTTCAATTTCATAGAAGGAGGAGGTTCTGTATTCGGTTGTGGCTATTTTTTTTTTTTTTCTATGTACGTTCACCGATTACTCCGACATCCGTAGTCCGATTTGAGTAATTCTTTTTTTGTTTGAAAGGAGCTACCTCCGAGTTGGTTCCATTTTAATTTGGTTCTGTTCTGATGATGGGATCCATGAGGAATTGAGGGAACTCCTCAATTTTTAAAGGCACATGCATGGTGTATTGGGCGTTTTCTTAAGCAACTCGAGCATTTTCTCTCGAAAACCACTAATTTGATGAAGTAGACCTGATGATGATGATTATTTTGATGATAATGATGATGATTTCTTTAAATGTAAATATGTTCAGCGATTACTCTGGCACCTGTGATCCGATTTGAGTAATTCTTTTTTTGTTTGGAAGAAGTTACCTCCAAGGTGTTTCCGTATTATTTTTGGTTCTGGTCTGATGATGGAATCCATGAGGAATTGAGGGAACTCCTCAATTTTTAAAGGCACGTGTAAAGTGATTTCGGGGTTTTCTAAAGTAACTCGAGCATTTGCTTCCGAAAACCACCAATTTGATGTACTGCAACTGTAGCCTTACCACGAGTTTGACATTGACATATTCGCTAACGTCTTATGCATCTAAATGTAACTTTTTATGCATCTCGCTCACACTAAGGTTAGTACGAGCGAGATGCATAGGAAGTAAGTTACACACATGCTAGCGAATATATCAATGTCAAACTCGTGGTAAGCTGGTAAGGCTACTGATCGGGGGTTAGGGTTAGGAGTTAAGGGGTCAGAGATTAACGGGTCGGGGAATGGCTGTTGAAGGGTTGCTGGTTCAGGATCGAGGGGTTCCTGGATCAGGGGTTGATGTGCTGTGAGGTTGAGTGATCGGGGGGCTGAGGGATTGGGTCAGTGGCGGGGCGGGCGGATGGATTTAGTTGACAGGAATTATAATTTCCCAGACGGACTCGAGACAATTCCTGGTTCAGGGTCGAGGGGTTCCTGGATCAGGGGTTGATGCGCTGTGAGGTTGAGTGATCGGGGCGTTGAGGGATTGGGCCAGTGGCGGGGCGGAGGATGGATTTAGTGTAGTAGTGACAGGAATTATAATTTCCCAGACGGACTCGAGAAAATTCCTGATTACATACATATTTATTAAAGTAATAGGTACACGAATTTAGTGTTAAACATGATCTTGTTTTTCATTCATGCGTCGCGCTCTTAACAATGCGTTAAAACTAAAAATGGAAAAATAAAAACTTTTTACAAAAAAAAGCAAACCGACTTCAAAAAGGATGAAATAAAATATTATCCTTTTTGAAGTCTATGCGTTACCAACTGATATGTTTGAAGTCGGTGCCAAGCCAAGTAGTAACAATACCAGTCGAAATAATCAGCTTTATAGCTATAAATCCCATTAGAACTGCACTAATAACTATTACAAATGTGTAAGTAATTTTGTCTGCCTCTTTGTCGCCTTTTCATGGCTAAACAACTGAACCGCTTTAGGTGAAATTTGGCAAGAAGGTAAATTTCTTAAATTGTTTTATATTTTGAAATGTAGTCCTCTGGATAAGGGACGGGAAATTACTCAGTCCCAATCTCACACTTGCGTGCTATAGACTGTTCGAGCATTAGTAAGAAATGCTCTTTAAAAAAACCGACGAAAAAAAAAATGCATTGGATTTCCACTAATGTGCCGACAAACATGGTACAGACTGCGCCAAGAAGGTTTGATCGTGTGTTCTTAGATACAATCGACGTCAAAGATATATTTACACTTTTGCACCTTACTCCTTTGTAATAAGGCGAAAAGTGTAAACATATTTTTAACGTCGACTGTACCTACAGAAAGTACGTTCATTGTCGTCGTGTAAGGCAATCCAACGTAGGTACATCCTTATCGAATCGCACCAAAATCATGGTATGCTTCAAAATTTGGCTTGGCACCGACTTCAAACATATCAGTTGGTAACGCATAGACTTCAAAAAGGATAATATTTTATTTCATCCTTTTTGAAGTCGGTTTGCTTTTTTTTGTAAAAAGTTTTTATCTTTCAACAAGTACCTATACCATGAATTTCTATTCACTTTATTGTCTATACGTATCCATAGTATTGAATGATACGTATTTAATAAAAAACCGGGCAAGTGCGAGTCGGACTCGCGCACGAAGGGTTCCGTACCATAATGCAAAAAAAAAAACAAATAAAAAGCAAAAAAAAAAACGGTCACCCATCCAAATACTGACCACTCCCGACGTTGCTTAACTTTGGTCAAAAATGTTTTTAGTATTTGTTGTTATAGCGGCAACAGAAATACATCATCTGTGAAAATTTCAACTGTCTAGCTATCACGGTTCGTGAGATACAGCCTGGTGACAGACGGACCGACGGACGGACGGACGGACAGCGAAGTCTTAGTAATAGGGTCCCGTTTTACCCTTTGGGTACGGAACCCTAAAAATGATAGTTTTCCTATGATAACATAAAGGATGTGATTGCAGACCTTTTTGTGCACAATTTCATGTAACAAACTACTTAAATAATAAAACTTTACGTTCTGTCTAAGTAACACAACACTAACTTTAAGGTCTGTTAGAATTATGTAAATATCTTATCAATATCCTGCGTCGTGCGTGGCATTCAAAATAGTATTCTAAATGTAAGTAACTCGATTGTTTACGTACCTATTATATCATCGTGCTTGCTGATCTAAGTATATAAGTACATATGTAGGTACTTACATGCCTATTTAATGATATGCCTGTTTCGAAGATAACTAACATAACTCGCGGTGTACAACAACAACAACTATATTTATTTTTATCTTTTATGCAATTAGAAATTATGACCAGTTTTTGCTTTGCATTTTTTTGTATAAAAGTATAGGTAAGTAAAACATCAACTCGTTATGACGTAATATGACCTTTCCAAAATACCTGCATACCAGCCGGGTAGCGTGAATAGTTAGCAAGTTATTTGTAAACGTGATCTAATGGCATCATCATGAAATATAGGGAACAACTTACGTTGATGAGTGGCCAGTCATCGGACCACACAGCGCGCAGGTAGAGCCGATCCACTGCCCTTTAGGGATAGACAACTTGTCAGCCTGTTTGATTCATTTGCTTCATTAATTTATGAATTTATACAACGTACAAGAGAAATGAGATCGATCCACAGGATAATACGCTTAATCCAGAAAAACAAAGCAATGTGCATTTGAAGTATGTTTAATTGTCTTCTGTTACTCGTTAGGTTTTTAAATAAGGACGTTTAAGTGTCCATCATTACAGTAAAGGTCAAGTCCAGCCTATAAAATATGTCACCTTGCGGAAATTTATTACTGTAAAGAGACAATGACGCCTTTGGAAACAGGTTCTGTGGGGAATGACAAGCAAACTTGCCAAATTAAGAACCCAAATCGCAGACAGATTCTTGGATCACACCTACCTGTACCTGTAGGCGGTTTCTTTGTCGATTCACATATAGACATACGGCTCTATAAAGTTTTAATTTTTGTATAAAAGAGCAGGTAGTAATAAAAAAATGTCTTAGTGGCAGTGCAGCGGCGCGGCGGCGCCTTCAAACGCATCAAACGCCGCGCTCCCACGACACGATTTTAAAAATATCCATGGATTTTTTAAGAGCCCCACAACTCTTTTTGTACATGTGTTGGACCCTTCAAGCGAGTATTTATTTACTTTTTGCTTGGTTGCAGCGGAATAGCGCCGATTATGTTTTGTTAACCTGCGTATAGAAATCGCCTTTGTAATAATTATCAAGGCAAATGATATGTCGAGAGGCGATAAGTCGATAACGCGTTGATTAATAAAATAAAAAAGTAAGTGCTTCGGAAACGTACCTACGGGCGGTGGCAACCGGTTGCTATAAGGATACGGCTCATCTGGAGTAAATAGGTACGCGCTGAAGCAGTTTTTGAAATAATTAATTCTTTTGTGTCATTGCGCCACTCCCCGCAGCTGCGCGCGCGCCACCTACCTATCAGGTGGAACTGAAAAAAGCCTGACATGTAAACACCTCCACAGGGCGCATCATATGTATAAATGATAAAATAAAGCGTGCGTACTAATCGTCGCAAGTTGAAACCGGCTACAAATGGTAATAAAATACATATAACGCCCGAGCCGCTCTCTCTTTCCAATATAAATAGTGCGAGCCGAGGCGAGTAAGGCGCACTGACCGAGCATCGACAGCGATCCCGATAATCGGGCGAATGTTTGAGTTTCTCTATTTTCAAATCGTGTGATTGCGAGTCGGTAGGAGGTTGGCGGTTAACGCGTGCGTTTACGTTGGTGCTGTAGGGTCAAGTGTAGGGTAGCCACACATTATGAGAATCCTAAAAAGTTCGTAAAGGTTAAGTTCGAGTTGCGAATGCAGAAGCGTTGCTGCTGCAGCGTTGCACTGCATGGTAATTTCCTTGATAATTTGCTTTGCTGTCGTTACAACATTGCTGTCGTGATTATCGTAGAATGTCACTTATTTGGTCATTATGAAATTCACTTATTAGTGTGTTTATTTATGACTTTATAAGCCTAGTTTAGTGTCCCACTGCTGGGCTGCCTCCCTTCTTCTTCTCCTTTTGGCCCTGCATCTTGTCATTTCCCACCATTCCGCGTAGACATCCAAGATCCAAGTCGACCATCTTCTTGGTCCGCATTTACCCCGTCGGCCGTCAGTGGTGTCCAGCAATTTAAATGGAGTAAAATCTCGACAACCCGGCCACATGGCAACCCTGCGAGAACCGGAGCGCGGCGCGCAGGCGCGGGGTGCGCGATCGTGTGAACGCGGCGAGTTAATTGGCGTGCCGAGTGTCCGGCTGTCTTCGCCACGCGCCTGCGCGCGCCGCGTCTCCAACCGCTCCCGATTTGAATTCATAAACTACCGCCGTTTAATGATTGTTTTAACTTACTTCATTCTTTTCTATTATTATATATTATTTTTTTACCACAAAGTGATAAGTAAGTAGTTGTCTTGATTGAATCCATTAAGAGTCAAAGAATATATCCGCCATCATACAAATGGAAGGTACGCATTCATTTGAAAAATTACATGAAACTTGACATAAACATTAAAGTAACATTTATATCTATGTCTGATACTAGTTTTTGTTGCTAGACATTGTAAATTTGTTTCATGTTATTTTGGCTTATTGTTTTAAAATGAGAGCATAAATCGATTTTATGGCGCAGCTTTTTGGCAGTCGGTACTAATGTAAGTATGTTTGTCAAACATACTTTGAAATATTGTCATTACTTTCGTAATAATAAGATGCGAAACATCGTGTTGCGCGCGCCAATGCATCACGCAATGGATTTCCGCACAACATTGCCGGCCTAGGCTGGTAAGCGACCTTACTTATCGGCCTTTATTTTGCGACAAGCTCTTACTCTTTCACATTTCCTTCCGTGTATTTAAGCTGGAGGGTGTCACTACCAGTTTAACGTTAATTGTAGATATTTTAAATATGATTTTAATATGAACAGTGCCAAAACATGAACCCATTTCATACCCTCGATACTTATTCCCTAATCTATGGGCCCTAGTTGCCTGAAAATGAATGATATTCAATTTAATTTAATTAATATTTAACATTTTAGTAAAGTGCAATACAATTAGGTCCTTAGCCTTACATACCTATACACCGTGTTTTTTTTGATTTCCGTTAATTTCAAGGGTGCATTCCTGAACTTAAATCAAGTAACTTTCTCAAAGACACCGATGTTCTAATTAAGTCCATTTCGGAGAAAATCCATAATTTATTTTTTTCCTATAAGGCCTATACAAGCGTGTACACTTGCCTTAGGGCCGGCTTACATATTGATTAGTGTTTAGAATGAGTTCATACATTTGCTACTAAACTTAAGTACAATCTCGGTCGATTGATGTACGAAATGACATTGATATGTCACAGATTTCAATTGTTTGGTTGAGTTAAATGTAATGCCCGTGTTACAACAACGCTATATGCTACATTTAATTACTTTTTAAACAAAAAAAAAAACAAATAAAGAAAACAAAAAAATTTTTTTTTTTTGAAAATTAACTATGCCATTTAGTTCTTATAAACGTACTTAACTATACCCCGAAGTTAACGGAATTCAATAAAAACACGGTGTATTGTATTGTGTTACTATTAAGTGATGGTATTAAAGACTTTTACGCTTTATTACAATCTTTTATTTAGTTTCACCTGACCGTTGTCTGTAATCAAATCTTGCAAGTTAAATTTAATCCACTTCCCGATTGCGCTGAAATTTTGCATACATACGTAAGTCGGGTGACAATGCAATATTATGGTGTCATCGAGCTGATCTGATGATGGAGACCGGAGGTGGCCATAGGAACTATGTGATAAAACAACGAAACCTAATTGTGTTTGGGGTTTTTAGAATTGTCTCGATGAGTATTAGTTGCCCGTGGAAAGAAAAGTACAGTCAGCGATAAAAGCTTTTACCAAAAATGATTTTTTTGCCAATTTGCTTAATATTGACTTTGACCTTCAAATTAAAAACAAGAGATTCGAGATATTTACAATCGTACAATAATAGCAACAGGTATTATGAGTTATCGTATATCTATTAAAAACAAAGTGCCATAAAATAACACGTCATTACAGCTATCTCTACAGTCCTCATGAACCTTGCGGTTTGTACGCACCATCGTAAACAAAGCAGGAGTTTCGTCAATGCGTTGTTATCATCACGTTATCGTCGCCAACTCGACCAAGGGCGATAGCGTACTTGCCCCGCTTGCCGCGAAAATAACCTCAATACAGTGAGATAGTGGTTTCCACGAACTCATTCTGTGACATTTGTATTTGACTGAGAAGACCTTTATTGAAGCGGCATAAGGTTAATGCTTAAGTACTTATTAATCCGATGCGACTTATCAATCGTTACTGATTCTTTATTTACACATTTATACATTATTTTGCACCGTACACCTAGTATTCTTAGGATAATCCTAGAGGTACATCCAGATCTAGCAAATGCGCCGCTGCCGCGAATCGTTCGTGAAAAGATTTACGATGTGCAGTGAACTACCGGTTTGCCAATTGCGCTCGAGCGCACCTTTAGCGACAACGCCTTGCTGCAGCGTATGTTATTGTTGCCTTATAAACTTGCTGCTCTTGTCGCCGAGAGGTTGACAGTGCGTTGATCGTAGATCTCTTCCGTATTTACCAAACAGCCGTTAACTAACCTAACGCCCAAGAATTCGACCCAGGAGGAGCTAAGTTCATTAAATTAATAAATAATTAAATATTATAAGGACTGTCTTACACAAATTCCGTTATTAGTTTGCGTTTATTTGCCGCTTAGACGTTTGACGAGCGGGAAATCCTATTTTCGGCATATATTAAAACTATCCCTAGATATCAGACCTATTCCAGACACACAAAGAGAAAAGCGGGACCGGAATAAATAGGTATGATATGAATTTCTCTATTCCTAATAACTAAGTGAGGTTGTTTTTGCCAACTTTATTTTAATGCAAGGTTAGTCTGAAATCCGGGGACAAAGGTTATTGACAGGCGAGCCACCATACTCACGCCGTCTGTATTTTCCTTCCATCCCAGACAGACGGCCTTTAGGTACACTCAAGTAAGTAACTTAAGAATACTCGTACGCACTGGGCTCCTATAATGACAAGTGCCTAATGGCGAAACGCACTCATACAAATACAGGTCGAATTAAGTCCTTGGACAAAGTAATATTTTGACAATCCCCACAATGACACCAACGTGCTAATCCAACATTACATTGTATATGTCTACATGTTGTCCACTCGGAGGAGGAGGAGGAGGGTCTTCAAGAACCATTTTTTGATCAACTTAATATTTTCGGAAATAATCGATCTGAAAGAAAAAAAGTTGTGTTTTACCCTTTAGTTCCCCTAATTTTTGAACCATGGGTCCAAAAAATATGAAAAAAATCGTGAAAACATAGCTTAGTAAAGACTTTCAAGGAAAAATATAGCAAACCTAATCGGTATAGCTGTTTTTGAGTTTTGGCAAATAGTCTATTTGGACAGAAGGGTATCTACGGAACCCTACACTGAGCATGGCCTGACATGCTCTTGGCCGGTTTTTTTATATTTTATCGGCAGGTTGCTTAGCTTGCTTATTCTAAACTAATTTTTTTATTTATGATGAACAATTACGAAAAAACGACGTTTTCTTAAACCGTCTATTTTTTATCTCTTATTTAACTTTAACAGCCTGTAGCTCCTAAAGTATTGATCGCAGAGTAAAATTAAAAATAACCAAATTTGTAGTAAATTTTATGATAAAACTTTTGTCCGAAGTAATTATAATGCGATACGTACAGATATTCGAGATATGAGCAAAAATATGAAAAAAGGTACCTTCAACCCCCCTCTACACCCCCAGCACACCCCCTACCCTCGAGGACTTTTAGTATGTTTATCTGGACACCACAAGGTATGCCTGTACCAATTTTCAAAACTACACGAATTATTTCCGCAGCTTGCCCAAATTCGGCTTAATTTGACGTGGCTAAAGGGGCTAAAACACGTTCACTGCTGGACAGAAGCAGATCTCAATAGTAGACAATTTCCACAAGCCACCGACGAGCTCTGCCCTCATTCTACGGTTACCTGCTGGTACATATTTGGATTTTGACCAGATCATCAGTTTATCTTGTTAGAGGACTTCGCACATTTGGTCTACTGTATTTTGCTGTGATTTTCATGCTTAGGTATTTCGCGTCAAGAGTGTGGAACTATATCAATATATAATTGGAATGCGATATGCTGATTGAGTAGGTACCTACTTTGCTTTTCAGCGTTCAATTGCAGCTGGATTGCAGTTAGCACTTAGCAGTCCGTTTATTTTGTCCTGCTACATAGAGTCAGACCAAGAATAGTCTGCAGCGGATTTGATAGCCCACGCAGTGAAAGTGTTATTTTAAACGTCAAACTTCTATGAAATTATGACGTATAAATGACACTTGCACTGCGTGGGCTATCAAATCCGCTGCAGACTTTTTTTGGTCCGACTCTAACAATCTGCAAATGTCTTAGGACTTATTTTTCACGTTTATTATAATTGAAAGCATATTGCGTACGATGTTCCAGATACGGAATATAAACTACCTAGTTACAATTACAATATAAAATAGTTACATTGTTGCACAGGTCAAGCTAATAACATGTTATCTTTTCTATTTTCTACGCAGTTATAAATACAAATGTAGATAATAAATAGGTGTGAATAAATTGACAAATGTTTATTAAATGGACTGGGTGGACAACGTAAACTTATGAAGAGTAAGATAAATTTTAAACATGTACCTGTCTTAAATCATGTATATTTCGGGTTCCGGCGTAGTTTGTACTACAAGTACTATTGGATTCGGGCGCATTTACCAAAATAGCTACTAAACAAAGGCAAGAAGTGTAACACGGTTATATGGCTTCACGTGGAAAATACCCATGTTCCCGATGACAAAGCGTCTGGACTAAATTGAATTCCTGAATTATTTTAAATCGAATATTTTAGCTAGCGACACCCTAGATAGATAAGAATACATTGATAGGTAATAATAATAAAGTTAAAAAAAATATACATGAATAGTATTTGCAGGTTTACATTCTTAACCAAATACTAGTATGGGATCATCCATTAATTACGTCACACGAATTTCTAGGTTTTTTGACCCCTCCCCCCCTCCTTGTCACACTTGGTCACATTTTGCAAACCCCTCCCCCCCCCTGGTGTGACGTCACATTTTAGGCAATTTTGTTTTCAACGAAATCGACAATATTAACTCGGCATTATTTTTTTAATAAAAAAATATTTTTGATATATAAATATTAGTAATTTTATAACACAACGAAAGTTACATCCCATTATTATTTAACTGTAAAATCTCATTATTTAACTGTACAGCGAATAAAAAAATATAAATTAATTTTCGGTTACTGCAATGATGAAGTTAAAGTGACATCACAATGTTTGTGACTCCCCCCTCCCCCATGTCACAACATGTCACATTTTCTTGACCCCCTCCCTCCCCCTAAACGTGTGACGTAATTAATGGATGACCCCTATAAGTACGTTTTTCATACTCCTACGCGTCTTATGCACTGTCTATACTCAGTAGTTCAAATAAGTGTGAGAAATCAAACGTTGAAAATGAAATTACTAGTTTAGAAATCATTTCCCAGACCACAGTTACATAATCGAACGAGCGAGCGAAGCGAAGTTCTTACATTCAACTTGGAACACCCGGCTGGCTAGAGGCACGTCCCGGCATTTCGATGTTTTTAAGCTGAACTATCAGAGTATAGTTTGATGGACAATAACTTAAGTAAATTTGTTTTAACTTACATGAAATTGGTTAAATGTGTAGTTGAGGGCATTATATTTTAGTCATTAAATTATGAGCAGGCTCGATCAAGGGAATATTGAGCTAGAAGAGCCTAGAAGCCTAAAAAGCTATTTCTGAGGGGTCTTGCTATTCTGGTCATCATATTTGCAAGAAAGTATGGTCGAGCTTGGTATCAAATGAAAGCGCTCGGCTTACACATTTATAATTAATATTGTTTCTTAATTTACCATTTTTAACTTACCACAGATACAGTTTATTTTAATCTCTATGGTGACTTAAATCTATCAGTTAAGGGCTCCACAGACCTTGCAATAAACCGCACGCGATTTTAGATCCATTGCCGACTGAGTAGGTGCAACAAATTCAATCGCTCTGTATAGTTTCAGGCAAACCGCGAGTTCTCAGTTCGGGGCGAACTACTAGTTTAATCGTAACACATGAAACATGTTTTATTCTATGTTTTTGTTATTAGAAAGACAGGTACCTATAAGAATTTTGTATCCACCTTCAAAACAAATTTTGGACTTCCGGTTCGAGCGCCATCTTGATGGCACGCGGCGAGATTAATTGATTCGTTTTTTGCTCATTAATATTGTTTAAAGTGTAATATCGATAGCCTATTATACAGTAAACTAATGTGGTAGTGTGCAGTGAATGGAGAATTTATCTTGAAGCACGTTTAACCATCATTTTGGAGTCTACGGCCGGTTGTCCACGTGTTTCTTGTAAATCTATCGCTTTACAAGAGCTAAATCACCGTACACTGTCTTGTACTAACCGTACAATTTCAATCGTTTTACTCTGCTACTACGACCTTGACACTGGCGAAATAGCCCCAATGGGCTGAAGCCATAATTTTAAAAGAATGAAAAAACAAATTTTGATCGATTCTATTATGAAACCCGTAGGTATTACCTATCACTATAATTACATGCAAAGCATTCGATAATGTTATCATACCGAATGATGTTATATTTAAAACTTCCATATCGAATAATTTTCCTCGTGTCATACAATCATTTTTGGTAATGTTTAATTTCAAACTTGGGTGTATGTGCGAAGGTTCACTTTTCGAAGTCACAATTGGATTAGATACTTGCCTGCGTAAGTAATTGTTCGATATATTCGTTTATGTTGATATGTGCTTATCGCAGCGTATTGGTTCAGAAAAGAAACGTTTCAAGTGTATATACGGCCATACATTTCAAACGCTATTGTCTTCCACGGTACTTTGGGCGCGTACGAGTACGTGAATGCATTTGTGCAACGCTTTGCGTAATAGGAATTTTACAGAGTAGATGGAAAGTAATGGTTTCTAATCTCAATGTCGTTTGTTATCATAATTCGTTACATTGTGCACTTGTATTGGCTATATTTTTCTGAGGCATTGAGGTACTTGTGATGCATGTGTATATATCACGATATCCGTATCAACATATCTAAGCGGGAAGTTGAAACGAGGACGCCCCGTAACAATACGAGTTTCTAATGTTTCTATGAAATCTCTACTCAATATTATAGATAAATGCAAAAGTAACTTTGTCTTTCTGTGTTACCTGCTGTACCGTTTTTTTTTTAATCAGATACTAAGTACCTCAGTTTGATATTGTGTATAAATAATTCTGGCTGAGTGAATGGAAAATCTCAGTTAAACGAATTTTTCCACTCAGAGAATCTCAGCTATATCGATTTCTCGTCTGTGCAGAGTTGCAGACACACGTATTGTGAACTTCATGAAAATGGTGGATACAAAACAAATATAGCTAGTAGAATAGCATGGGATTTTATCTTACAAACATACGTGGCATGATCTGGTATGTCGTTTAACATTTGAGTAGGTCACGCAACGTCTTTACCCAATAAGCGAAGGTCGCCTGCCCTTTGCGGAAGAAGTTCATTTAGGTCGGCGGCCGCTGACAAACATCCGAGGGAAGCTGCCATGAATCACTTCAATGACAGTCATGTTTTGTTCTACTTATTATGACTAAAGTCTTTAATTATAATATTTAAAGTAAATGCAGTACCTGAAACATTGTTTCCTGTCTTTACTCAATTATTTATTAATTGATCGAGCGAGAGCGAAGGCCTCCGTTTTAGATTGTTAAATGTGTTCATATATCCGTTGTTTTCCTCTACAGTTGCCTTACCACGACTGCCTTAGCATTATCAAACTGACATATTCGCTAACGTCTGCGTAACGAGATGCATAGAAAGCACGCTAGCGTATATAATGCCAGTGTCAAACTGATGGTAGCCGTAATACTAGTCTAATTTCTCAACCGATTCTCGTGAAAATTGGTGAGTAGGTTTCGAGAAATATATCGGGAAGCCACAGGCATTCGCGAGTTCTACAACTCACAGAGTATGTACGTAATATTAAACACTTAGTTTTAAGCACAGGTGGCCAGGCCCAAAAAGGGACACCACTCTCATGCAATGCAGAGTGACATTGATCTAATAGCCAAATAAGGTTCAACAAGCTGCTGGGGGCCTACCCTACCCAGTAGCCAGTGACAGTTGTTATAGAAAACTCCAATTGAAACTCAAATAATGCATAAAAATAATTATATTATTTTCGTTTACATCTGTCATCCCGATACATTTCCACTTTTCGATTGGCGTTTGTTGGTGAACGATGGTCATCTTATCTAATCTAAGTTATGAACGTGATATAAAAAAACCGCACAAGTGCGAGTCGGACTCGCCCACCGAGGGTTCCGTACTTTTTAGTATTTGTTGTTATCACGGTTCGTGAGATACAGCCTGGTGACAGACGGACGGACAGCGGAGTCTTAGTAATAGGGTCCCGTTTTACCCTTTGGGTACGGAACCGTAAAAAAGAGATGAGAGGATTTTAATTCTTGTACTTTACTAAGAATCAATTAAATAATAATTATTTCTTTCCATAAGATATAAATTTTTATCAATTCCTAGCCTGTGTACAACGAGACCATAGGTGTATAACTGCTAACTAGGCGAAGGTTTACCAGTATCGATATCACTTATTAGCAAGTACACGGTTGTAGGGTGAACAACGTTTATTGATCTTAATCACAGAGATTAGTAATCGGAATTCGGAAATAGAGGCGGCGACTTGAGAATGTGTTTAATATGAATTGGGATAAATCAATTATAAAGTACCTAAATTATAAATTTATCATTGATTTTTATACGTTCGTTGACATAATTAAGGTCTTAATGTCCTAGAAATAAAATGATATTTTTTATTTGACTATTAAACTAGTTTTGTTTAATGACATGGCTACCATATTGGCTGCATTTGGAAAAAGTGGCGATGTCATTTTATATCTTTTTTATAATGACTCTGACAACATGATTGGTAAGTTGGTTATTGTTGTTATTTTTTAACCGACTTTTCATAGAAGGAGGAGGTTCTGTATTCGGTAGTGGCTATTTTTTTAGCTATTAAGCTCGCTTCATGTTTACAAACACATACTTCTACTTCCAAATTGTTCAAGCACGGCATTATGTAGGTACTGTTGTCAATTATAGTTTAACTCAACTGTCTCCTCTTCTCCCACATGTTGTATTAAGTTTTGTTTTATAATATATAAATAAGTATATATACAGGGTGGAAAGGCACGACGATCCTTCCCGGAAGTATTAGGTCGTTTAAGTGATACAGAGACTATTGGTAATGGTAAGAATCGTTAATTGAGTAAAAAATAAAAATTGCAAAAATACTACTTTTTAACTGTGGTGATAACCCTATAGCATGTGCACATGACGGCTAGATTAAGGATCTCCGTCGGGAAAGCTCGGGACTTTACACTTTTTTCCGATCGTTGACAGTATCGCAATGATGTATGAATGACGCATAAATGTCAAATAAATCAAATGCATGCAAAAATATTACAAACAATTTTATTACTTTCTTAGATAATTACTTTTTTCCAATATTTAATACTATCTTCTTTTCACATACGGTGTTCAAATGTACCTCCGTGTATTACAACGCCGCCGCAGCCCGTACCCGAGTATGTCGATGCACATGCGATATAGTGTATGCTCTTCGTCATTTATCCTCCGCAGAAAGCACCAATTAGCCTTTGTCTCATTTCGTCCGCAGTTTCACATTCCGTTTGGTTTGGTACACCATATCTTTTACACAGCCCCACAAATTTAAATTGCCACGAGCATCTAACATTTTTATTTGAAGAATATGACATTCAATAAGTATAGTTCAATGAAAATTTAATTTCAAACATCAGACGTCTTGTCTATTTCCTACCACGCAAGAAGGTTTGTTAGTTTGGTATTGAAGAAGTATTTATTCTTGATTTATTCTTAGTATTTCATTTTTGCAAGTTCATTTGGTGCAACTAACACAACCTACATGTAATTTTTTATTATTTTAAATAGTTTCCAATTATTCGAAAATAATTTTGTGAAACATGTTAAGAAACTAAAACCTTTTTATCAGTCAAGGAAACCAGAGATATTTATTATGAAAGAGGTTGTTGTTGTTGTTATTATCATAACTACTTTATTTACAACTGAATAAATTCACATTCTATGTTTAAAGTGGCCTCCGTGCATAATAATGCAGGCTGCAGCCCGTGCGCGAGTATGTCGGTGTACCTTTGCTAATATTCGCTCTCGAACGTTTCTACGGCGCAGGCTGGCGAAACCAATGGTTAACCTTTGCCTCATTTCTTCGGCGTTGTCACACTCCGTTTTGTACATTATATCCTTGATAGTCCCCCAAAGAAAAAAGTCTAGAGGCGTCAGATCCGGAGATCGTGGTGGCCAACGATGCGGTCCGAACCGGCCGATCCATCTATCTCCGAATTCGTCGTTCAGGGCTAGCCGCACTTCGTTAACAGAATGGGCCGGTGCACCATCTTGCTGGAACCATACTTCTCTACGCTCGGCCACTGGTAAATCGTCAAGGTAATTCTGCAACTCCGTATTCAACAGTTCCAAGTATCCAGCTCTGTTCAAAGTTGGAGGCAAAAAAACAGGTCCAATCAGTGTATCCCCGTGTATTGCAGCCCAGACGTTAACGGACCACCGATATTGGTGACCCGAATGTCGGTATTCGAACGGATTTTCTACTGCATACATATGTTCATTTCGCCTATTCCACATGCCGTTACGGGAAAACAAACTTTCATCGCTCCAAATAATGCGGCGGATGAACAGGCGATCTTCCTCCAGTTTATTTAAAAGCCAACGGCAGTATGCTGCTCGTACAGGGCAGTCCCTGGGCAGCAGAGCTTGAACTCGCTGAATGCTGTAAGGGTGAAGACGTGCACGTTTCAAGATTTTGAGTACTGCGGTATGAGTTAGGCGGAAATGTCGGGCTGCCTGCCTCGAACTAGCCCTTGGATTTTGCTCGAAATACCGCAGCACTCGCTCTTCAAGTCTTGGTGCAATGTGAACTACACCTCCTCCCCGTTGGTCGTTTTGGCCCGTTCGTGGTACTATGGGCTCATTATTTGCCACGCGACCAATGGCCCGTAAAATTGACATACGGCTAGTTGGGTGTGGTGGAGGATATCTTTGTCTGTAGCGTCGTAACGTCTCGGCGGCATTATAATTACACTCCCCGTATAACATAAGCAAATTTAGGTAATCGCGGGCTCCCAAGGGCATTTTGGAACTAGGTTTTATCGCGTAATTTGCAATTTGTGGCACATTTAATTTCAAACATCAGACGGTCTGTCTATTTCCTACCACGCAAGAAGGTTTGTTAGTTAGGTATTTAAGAAGTATTTATTCTTGATTTATTCTTAGAATTTAATTTTTGCAAGTTCATTTGGTGCAACTAACACAACCTACTTGTTATTTTTAATTATTTTAGATAGTTTCCAATTATTCGAAAATAATTTTGTGAAACGTGTTAAGAAACTAAAACCTTTTTATCAGTCAAGGAAACCAGAGATATTTATAAGACGATTGCGTACTTTTGAGTGGTTGTCAATGTCACCATTTGAACTGTCGTTGTAAACAATGTTGTGGTTAGTATTATTAATATTAAGGAATAACATAACTATTTCATTCAAGTATTGAACAAGTGGAACCACTAAGAAAGCGAAAATCCTGCAATGATTCTTACCGTGCTGTAAGCAGACCTAAAAATGGTTAGATGGCAACAAATTAGCATAATTTCCTGTCGAATACTGATTGTTTACAAGTAAGTTCATTGACCCTGTCACCTGTTAGGGTTAGAACAAAGTAGTTTTTTGCGTGGATGTTTAAAAGGTCATAATTTAGAAACGGTTGCCCATATTAACATAGTTTCTATGGAGAAAATATAGAGCTTAGGCTAAACTATCTCCCATTTCCGGAAAGGATCGTCGTGCCTTTCCACCCTGTATAATAAATCTGGTAGGAAAGATTTCATTCTCGTTATTTCAAACATAAAGGTACTAACTAGGTACTCGATAGTATTCTTTAATGTTATTATTATTAAAGGAAATATGTGGTATTATCTATGAAAAGGGACCTTATTGTCGATGGCGCTTACGACACTAACATCGATGAGCACAAAACGTAGTAGTTTAAAATTGGAGATTCTGGCCCATTTTAGTTATTTTGATTTCCAATTTAGCAATTAAGTTTCTTTGATTACTGGAACATTCAATGTTGCTGTCTATCCAATGCGGAGGTCAATTTATGTTATGTGACGCTGATGAACTTATCAGTCATCGGGTTTAAAGGTCCCTTTGTAGTTTTTTATAAATAACTCGTAAACGGTGACCTGTAGCAAAAATGTTCTGATACATAAGTAATCTGCGTAAAATTGTCTATATTAAATATTCTATACACTTTTTCGCTAGGATCAGTATTTAAAAAAATATTTAAGGTAAAAAGTTAAATATGATAAATTGTTAATATTTTTTGTAAATAACTCGTAAACGGTGGCCTGTACCAAAAAATGTTCTGATACATAAGTAATCTACTTAAAATCTACTCACACCAGAGGATGCTGAAGACCGGACGCTTAGCTAAAACGCTAGGTTGAGTTGAAGGAGAAGAAGATTGATCCTAGCGAAAAAGTGTATAGAATATTTAAGGCGCTCTTATACTCGAGTTTTACGTTTTCAAGGGGGTGAAGCAGAAGAGTGGTAGAACGGGCAGGCGGGCGCCCGGCGCGGCGCACCGCACCATTCCCGCGCAGCACGTCTACGTCCTTATTCTGACGACATCGGTATTCTGAATCGTCAGTTCCGAGATTTTTAGTTCGGCAATTAATATTGAAAAAGATTTATTAGTAAATTCGAATTTTGATGAGTACTTAATGAAATTAAAAACCGGACAAGCGCGAGTCGGACTCGCCCACTGAGCCCACCGAGGGTTCCGTACTTTTTAGTATTTGTTGTTATAGCGGCAACAGAAATACATCATCTGTGAAAATTTCAACTGTCTAGCTATCACGTTTCGTGAGATACAGCCTGCTGACAGACGGACGGACGAACGGACGGACAGCGGAGTCTTACTAATAGGGTTCCGTTTTACCCTTTGGGTAGGGAACCCTAAAAATGGTAGGTAAGACGGTGAGGTCGGTGAGTGTACCTAAATAATTATTAATTATATGTATACAATATGAGTGTATACTTGACTGATCATGTTTTTGTAAAAATCGATTTCGACTAGCAAAACATATTATTTTTTGGCAACCGGGTTTTTTAACCTAATTAGACCCCGCTGAATCCGAAATTGCCGGTTGATTGATCGAATTCTTGACTGGAAGTGAGATAGTTGATATTAAAGGTCCCTTTTTTTTAGTTTTTCGTAAATAACTCTTAAACGGTGGCGCATAGCAAAAATTTTCTTAAACATAAGTAATCTACATAAAATTGCCTACAAGAAAGATTCCGTACAATTTTTCGCTAGGATCAATATTCAAAGAGATATTAAGGCGGGAAAGTTAATTATAATCACTTTTTGAAGGTCTCTTTTTTTAGTTTTTCGTAAATAACTCGTAAACGGTGGCCAATATAAAAAAAATAGTTAAACGTTAATAATCGACACAACATTTTCAATAAAAAAAGATTTAATACATTTTTAGCAGGGATCAATATTTAAAAAGATAATAAAGAGGGAAAGTTAATTATAATAAATTCTAAGGTTCCTTGTTTTTATTTTTTCGTTAATAATTTGAAAAGTATGACTCATAGCAAAAACAAATTTTACACAAATAATAAACATAAAATTTCCGACAAGAAACATGTATAACACTTTTCGCTAGGATCAATATTTAAAAAGACAAAGCATCCGGTAAGTCAATTATAATCAATTTTAAAGTCCCTTTTTAGTTTTTTGTAAATAACTCGTAAACGGTGTCCCATAGCACAATAGGTTTTTATGAATAAATAATCTCCATAAAATTTTCTGCAAAAAACATCTGAACACTTTTCTCTAGGATCAATATTTAAAACGATATTAAAGGAAGAAAGTTAATCACAATCAGTTCACAGGTCGCTTTTTTTTCGTAAATAACTCGTAAACGGTTGCAACGGGGGCAGTTGCAAAAAATATTATACATAAATATTGAACATAAAATTGTCCACAAAAAAGGTTTTGTACACTTTTTCGCTACGATCAATATTTAATGAGGTATTAAAGGGGGTAAGTTAATTATAATCAATTTCCAGGTCCCTATTTTAAGTTTTTCGTAAATGACTCGTAAACGGTGGCCCATAGCAAAATAGGTTCTTAATGTTAACTAACCCCCCTTGGCTAAAAAGTGGCCTCCATGTTTAAAATTCATTTGTTTACGTAAGATGTCCGTCTTTGGGTCACGAATTTACATGTGTGTACCAAATTTCAACTTAATTGGTCCAGTACTTTTGAAGAAAATGGGCTGTGACAGAGGGACAGACAGACAGACAGTCGTGCGCGGTCGGCCAAACGTCACTAACGGATGCTCGTAAATTTTGCAATTTTAACGGGCAAAATGGAGAAAAGTGATACGAATACATTGCAAAACTTGCTAATAGACCTAATCAAACCGATCGAAAACAAAGTGTCGGAGTTAAGTGCAAAATTAGACGACTTATTTGCTGAAATACGTGAAGTGAAATCAGTTTTACCGATCAAAAATACTGTGAGGTCAACCGATCTGTCCAATAACAGCGTAAACAACAGCGCCTCGTCTACACCATGCAGCGCGGTGTCGACACTGACTAGCCGTCCTGCTCGCATGCAGGCGCCTGCGCCGCGTAAAACGCGCGCTTCCGCCATCCGAACGAAAGAGAAGCTGGCTGCGCTTGTAAGCAAACCGTCAAATTTCAAACAAAAGAACCAGCTACCAAAACCGGAGTCCCAGCGCATACCGACCGCCATGACAATACAAAATGACAACGCAAAAAATGCTGAAATTATCAAACCAAAAAGTGACCAAATTGTGAATGACATTGTACAAACGGATGATTTAAGTAAACAAGTGAATAATACCCCACATAACCCTGTACCGAAAACAAACAGTGAAACTTCGTCTACCGAGCCCTCTAACAAAGAGACCCAGCCCGAAAAGCCTGGTTGGGAGCCCCCAAAGAGCCGTCACCAACGTCGGCGCAGTCATAAACCTGCCCCCGTATCAATAAAGGGGACCGCAAAAAACACCGAGGTCGCCGGAGTAGAAGTGCTTAGATACTTACACGGGTGCTACTTCAAGTACGATTCAACGCCTGAAAACATTATTAGCCACCTAAGAAGTATTTGTGATGATGTCCAGTACACCGTGGAAGCTATACCATCGAAAAGAAATACTTACAAGTCATTCAAGATAGGCATACCTACAAATGTTTATGACAACTTCCTAACGGCATCTGCATGGCCCTTAAACACCTGCATAACCGATGGCGGCTCTTTCTCCGACCCAGGGAGTCAAGAGCTCCCAATGCAGATGCCAACTAGTAGGACGCCCTCACCTGCAAATCTAAACAATGATAAAAGACCATTGCATAACACCGTACAAATGAAGATTTTACATCAAAACATAAATCGACTAGCAAACAAAACGTATAAAATTGAATCTGAACTACAGATAAGTGATCAAATTGACGTGCTTTGTTTTACTGAGCACTGGCTACAGGCTAATCAAATAGATTCTGTTAACATATTAAACTACAACCTGAGGGCCCAATTCTGCCGATCAACAAAGAACGGTGGAGGGAGCTGTATCTATGTCAGGACCGGAATCCCATGCATCGAGCGAAAAGAAGTCACGGACCTCGGAATTGAATCCCAGTTCGAGATCTGTGCTGTGGAGTGCATCGGACTTGACCTCGTCATCGTGTGTGTATACAGACCCACGAGCGGTGATGTACCTTTATACCTATCTATGCTAAATAAACTTTTAAGTCTTAATTTTATTCAAAATTATAAGGTGATAATAACTGGTGATATCAACATTGATTTAATACCTAAATGTAGTAATGTAAAATCCCTATTAAATACAGTGCATCAATTTGGGTTTAAGCAACTAGTAAATGTACCTACTAGGATAACTAATACATCAAAGACCTGTATCGATCACGCATATAGCAATATAAATAGAAATGACATTAAATCTGTATCGTGTTATGACTTGAATTTATCTGACCATCTCTGTGTATGTATAATTGTTGACATTTCAAATAATCGATTAACTCAATTAAATCACATTTCCAAAAGATCATTCACATTTCAACGAAAAAATGACTTCACTCAGTGTCTAAATTTTTATCAATGGGATCAAATTCTTAATAAAAGTGACTGCCCTAGCAAAACAACTGAACTCTTAATGAATGTCATCAAACATTATTATGATATCTATTTTCCTATAAAAAAACATTTAGTAAAAAATACTGTAAGTGTGTGGGTCAACGAAGCTGTAAAAACTTTACGTAAAAAGATAAACAAAATTAAACAGGTTTTATCATCGCACTCGCAACCTGACAGCACTGAGTCACGCACCGATCGGCTGACGCTGCAAAGTTTAGAATCTGACTACTGGACAACGTTGAGACAAGTACGTAGTAATTTTATTAACAACCTGATATCGAACAGTAATGGTGATAACATGTGTAGAAGTGTATGGCGGGTAATATCGGCAGAGACGGGCAAAAATATGAAATGCAAGGGCGGTGCAATTGATGTATTTGTTAGTAAGGCTGCGGGCGACAGCGTCGGCCAGCGCGCGGCCGCTGCCGCCGCGCAGCTAAACAGGTATTACATTGACGCGAATGTAAACAACTCAAACCCGTGCGCTCGCACCGCGCTCGCATATCTAGATCAATACCTACAAAATGCACCGCCTGCACCCTACGTGTTTGAACCATTCACGTTGAATGAAATTTTAATAACATGTAAGAAAATTAAACGCAAAAAATCCAAAGACAATAATGACATGTCTACTGAAATTATTGACTGCTTCCCTCCGGTTGTAATCTCATTATTCCTATTATTATTCAATAAGTGCATTCACGCCGGAATATATCCTGATAGCCTAAAGGAAATTAAAGTACAGCCGGTTTACAAAGGCAAAGGTGAAATGCACCTACCTAAACATTTCCGTCCGATATCACTGATACCAGTTATTTCAAAAATATTTGAACGAATGATGAGCAATAGGATAATGAATCATATTACATCTAATAACCTATTAAACCGGCAGCAATATGCCTACCAACCCGGGCGGTCGACGGCGGACGCGGCGCGCGATGTTGTGACGCGGGTGCTGGCACACCTGGAGGGCGGGCGACAGGTCGCAGCGGTGTTCTGCGACCTGTCGCGCGCCTTCGAGATGATCGACCACTCACTCTTGCTAGCCAAACTCTCCCGCTACGGCTTCAGTGGAAGTTTTCATGACGCTGTTGCCTCGTTTCTAAACAATCGAAGGCAAGCTACATACGTGCTCAATACGAAGTCAATTCTGGAACCGATAGGATGTTCTGCTGTTCCTCAAGGATCCGTGATGGGCAATAACTTGTTTCTGATCTTAGTAAACGATATCACAACCGCTTGTCCCTACCCCGAGTACGTGATGTTCGCCGATGACACCTGCATCATAGTCAACGCCGATAATTTCGACAACTTAAAATTGAAACTTGCCCATGTAATGCATCAAATGGCCGAGTGGTTTACGGCAAATGGTATGTTACTAAATGTCGATAAGACTAATATAATTCATTTTCAATTAAAAAAGACACACAACCCAATAAATATAAAAGTGAACGATATCACAGTTCCCCAAGTTGACACGACAAGGTACTTAGGGTACATGATCGACGCCGGGCTGACGTGGGCCGCGCACGTCGACCACATGTTCGACAAGCTGTCCTCGGCATGCTACGCCCTGTCCAGACTCGCGCCCACCCTGTCTGCCAATAACCTGCGTAAAGCGTACTTTGGATATTTTCACTCTGTCTTAATCCAAGGAATTGACTTATGGGCCACGTCGGCCACCTGGGAAAGACTCTTTAAATTACAGAAACGTGCCTTACGCATCATTGATCGGAAACCACTCGACCATCCGGCGAAAGAAATATTTAAAAATCATAAGATCTTAACCTTGCCAAGTATATATATACTGACAGCTTGTGACTACATACGCGAGAACCTACATAACTACCAAACACTAAATAGGACGTCACGTAGGCAACCGCTGCTAATAGCTCCGAACCGGCGGCTGGCGAAGGCCCGTGCAGCGCTCAGTGTTGCCGGGGCGAGCATATATAACCATGTTCCTCTAAACATAAAAGAGGCTAAAAGCAACGCAGCATTCTCGAAAAAACTGAAGGCAATATTAATGGACCTAGCATGTTACACTGTCTCAGAGTTTCTGCAAATGACCAACCCGTTGACCCTAACACATCAAATACCTAATATGTAAATCATAACCTGTAGGTATGTTTACTAAAAACAAAGGAATGTAATAAATAATTTTAAGATAATATACTTAATGCATAATGTAAATAATTAATTAATTATGAACTGTGTGTACCTATTGTGTGACTTATAAATATGTATGTGATATTTACGAATAAATGATCTGAAATCTGAAATCTGCACGAGTGATCCTATAAGGGTTCCGTTTTTTCCTTTTGAGGTACGAAACCCTAAAAACTAAAAAAAGTGACATGTGAATTGATTGTAATGAACTCTCTTCCTTTAATATCGTTTTAAATATTGATCCTAGAGAAAAGTGTTCAGATGTTTTTTGCAGGAAATTTTATGTAGATTATTTATTCATAAAATCTATTTTGCTATGGGACACCGTTTACGAGTTATTTACAAAAAACTAAAAAGGGACTTTAAAATTGATTGTAATTAACTTACCGGCTGCTTTGTCTTTTTAAATATTGATCCTAGCGAAAAGTGTTCTACATGTTTCTTGTAGGAAATTTTATGTTTATTATTTATGTGTGATCAACAGAGTAAAGACCGGTAGTGATCACCGAAACGTAAGAGGCACACTGAATATCAATATTAAAATTGAAAGGTCCAGCCTGATGAAGTCTACGCTCCGACCTACTCGAGCCCATGTTCAAAACCCCGAAAGCTTTCAACTTCAGTGGACGAAATCAACGACGGGCTAGTGGAAACTGTCCACACAGTAGGGTCTAAGTTTTTTAGACCCCGCCGTAAAGATAGACCTCAGAAATTGACCGAGCAAACCTTAAACCTCATGGCTGAACGACGCTCGCTACAGTTGCAGTCTCCCGATGACGCGGAGTCATATAGGCAGCTCAATAGACGTATATCTAAGTCCTTGCGACATGATTTGCGTCTCTTTAATACTAACCGTATTAAAGAGACTATTGAGCGAAACCAAGGCTCCAAAGTGTTCGCAAAGGACAAAGCAACGCAAGCAAAGCAAGGGTCTATTGGGCAAAGCCAGCTGACAAAGCTGAAACGGGAAGATGGCAGCATAGCGTCGAGCAAAGCGGAGGTTTTAGGTGAGATCGAGAGGTTCTATGGACAGTTATACACTTCGATCGCAAAGCCCGTTGACAGCTTGGTAGGAGATCCAAGAGCGAAGCTGTCCCGACATTATACCGAAGATATCCCGGACATCAGTCTGTACGAGATTAGGATGGCCCTGAAGCAGCTTAAGAACAACAAGGCGTCGGGCAAAGACGAAATCACTTCAGAGCTTCTGAGAGCGGGTGGAACACCGGTACTTAAAGTCCTCCAGAAGCTCTTTAATTCCGCCTTGTCCGAGGGCATAACGCCTGAAACATGGAATAGAGGCGAGGTGGTGCTGTTCTTCAAAAAAGGTGATAACAACCTATTGAAGAACTACAGACCCATCACGCTTCTGAGCCATGTCTATAAGCTGTTTTCAAGGGTCATCACGAACCGTCTCGAACACAGACTTGATGACTTCCAGCCTCCCGAACAAGCCGGTTTCCGAAAAGGCTATAGTACCATAGACCACATCCATACGCTGCGGCAAGTTATACAGAAGACCGAAGAGTATAACTTGCCATTATGCTTAGCGTTTGTGGACTATGAGAAAGCCTTCGATTCGGTGGAAACATGGGCGGTGCTTGACTCTCTTCAGCGATGCCATATTGACTATCGGTACATCGAAGTGTTGAAGTGTTTGTATAATAACGCCACCATGTCGGTCCGAGTACAGGAGCAGAGCACGAGGGCGATTCCATTGCAAAGAGGCGTAAGGCAGGGAGACGTTATCTCTCCGAAACTGTTTACTGCCGTAATGGAAGACGCCTTCAAGCTCCTGGAATGGGATGGACTTGGCATCAACATCAACGGCGAATACATCACTCACCTTCGGTTTGCCGACGATATCGTAGTCATGGCAAAGTCGATGGAGGAACTCAGCATGATGCTCGATGACGTCAACCGAGTTTCACAACGGGTGGGCTTGAAAATGAACATGGACAAGACGAAACTTATGTCAAATGCCAATGTTGTGCCCATCCCAGTCTCTGTTGGGAACTCGGTACTCGAAGTTGTTGACTTGTACATCTACCTAGGACAAGTAGTCCAATTAGGTAGGTCCAACTTCGAGAAAGAGGTCAACCGCCGAATCCAACTCGGTTGGGCAGCGTTCGGGAAACTACGTAATGTCTTTTCGTCCGACATACCTCAGTGCCTCAAGACGAAAGTCTTTAATCAATGTGTGTTACCAGTGATGACTTACGGCTCCGAAACGTGGTCTTTCACTATCGGCCTCATCTCAAAACTCAAAGTCGCTCAACGAGCTATGGAGAGGGCTATGCTCGGAGTTTCTCTACGTGATCGAATCAGAAATGAGGAGATCCGTAGACGAACTAAAGTCACCGACATAGCCCACCGGATTAGCAAGCTGAAGTGGCAATGGGCAGGCCACATTGCACGCAGAGAAGATGGCCGATGGGGTCGAAATGTGATCGAGTAGAGACCACGGACTAGCAAGCGCAGCGTAGGACGTCCACCTACAAGATGGACAGACGATCTTGTTAAGGTCGCCGGAAGACGCTGGATGCGGGTCGCTTCCAACCGGCACGTATGAAGGTCCAAGGGGGAGGCCTATGTTCAGCAGTGGACGTCTTATGGCTGAGATGATGATGATGATGATGATTTATGTGTAAGATTTGTTTTTGCTATGAGTCATACTTTTCAAATTATTAACGAAAAAATAAAAACAAGGAACCTTAGAATTTATTATAATTAACTTTCCCTCTTTATTATCTTTTTAAATATTGATCCCTGCTAAAAATGTACTGAATCTTTTTTATTGAAAATTTTGTGTAGATTATTAGTTCATTTTTTTTATATTGGCCACCGTTTACGAGTTATTTACGAAAAACTAAAAAAAGGGACCTTTAATATCACATATCTCACTTCCAGTCAAGAATTCGATCAAGCAACCGGCAAATTCGGATTCAGCGGGGTCTAATTAGGTTAAAAAACCCGGTTGCCAAAAAGTAATATGTTTTGCCAGTAGAAATCGATTTTTACAAAAATGTGACCAGTCTAAATTATTCAATTTGATTAATTTTATAGCCTTTTAAAATATGTTTACACAATTTATCAATCGTGACTGAATTCCGGATTGGTTAGATGGGTGTGTGCCTTTGCTGCCCAACTTGTTATAAAATGACAATATGACGGACGAATGTCTGAAATGTCACCGTATTTAAGAATTATTTTGCTTTTCTTCGTAAGTATGTTGAAAAACATTGTGTGTATAACATATTTGCATATTCATACTGTGATTACCCATTTTATGAAACGTCCGCTAAACTAGCACAGGTCCGACGCTGACAGTGGTCACGGGCGTACTGGCGTGAGGAATAGGCGCAAGGTATTGCCGCGTAGGGTGTAATTTAGTAGGCAAAATGTTGAATTCATCAAATGATGAATGAAAAAATTAACGTTTATTAAGATTTACTTAAAAGCTATCGACTGAAGTAAGTTTCATATACATTTTCGTCCTAGTACTTCTAACATAAGGAAATAAAGACAGTGTTAGGCATGTTTTCAACTTAAGATTCTATCGAGAAAATAATGAGCCGTCGTGTTTCTGACAAGCAATAACGTAGTTCAAGGACTGAAGTTATACATACTAGAAAATAATGCATGAAATCCTTGTAAAAGTCTGTAAATATGGTGACAAAAAAGTGCATTTTACTACACACTTCGCCTTAATGTAGACAATTTGATGTAGATTACTTATGTGTCAGAACATTTATTGCTACAAGTCACCGTATACGAGTTATTTATAAAAAACTACAAAGGGACCTTAAACCCGATGACTGATCAGTTCATCAGCGTCACATAACATAAATTGACCTCCGCATTGGATAGACAGCAACATTGAATGTTCCAGTAATCAAAGAAACTTAATTGCTAAATTGGAAATCAAAATAACTAAAATGGGCCAGAATCACCAATTTTAAACTACTACGATTAGTGCTCATCGATGTTAGTGTCGTAAGCGCCATCGACAATAAGGTCCCTTTTCATAGATAATACCACATATTTTAATTCAACTCGATAAGGCTACAAAACAGTAAGACGAACCATCGTCAAGATTGCGAGAACCTAATGAATGCAGCGCACTACCAGTCGTGGAGATACTTCGGGTTTTGAGTGTTTTGACCAGCAGGGGACGTTTTTCAGCTGAACGACAGTTAAAATATTAATGTACATATAAAATGTCAGGATAGATAGTAAATATTATGTTTGTTGACCTCACATCCTTAGCTACACGTCTGATGAAAGCAATTTTCCGTAGAGCCGCTCCGTTTTATTATTGAGTTCCCTTTTTATTGCCCATATAGGTTAGGATCAGGTTAGGATCATATCGCGTTACTTCGCCGTGTTAGGTTTTCCTTCATATTCGTCACTAAGTAGACGACTGAAGGTTGCGGCCTACGATCTTATACGTATTCATTATAATAAAACATGCGTATAAACCATTGTTTTGATATAGCTACCGAGGACTTACGAATGTAATTTATATAATGAATTAGACTATATAACGTATTATCCATCTTGCGTCGAATGATAGTGCCTATGACATCTCATGCCACTATGTAATACTTATTTTTTGCTTTATAGATCCTTGTTACCTTTTCAAATACATGTTAAAAAAATAGTTCTTTGGTCAAAGTTATTAGAATTTGTAAGAATTAAGTAGAAACCAAGATTTATTATTAAACCTTAAAAGATTTTGGGTGATACATGTGTCTGTGTGGTTAAAAATGGCCATAATGCTACATGCCAACTCGACTTCATCAATACGTTTTGGGATACGGTATCTACAGAAAAAAGCCCTTAGCAGTAATAGGTGCCGGTACTGATACGGTGAGTTTTGTTTTTGCACGTTTGAGATTGGGATCAAACTTATTTCCTTACAATTAGCAGCTCGAGGTAGACCCAGTTCTTCTCGATCTGCATGTTAGATCCCTACAAGGCACGTGGTGAGATTTTCGCCACCACTTAATGAGACCCAGTAATGCCGTTTATCCTTCATTGGACAGATTCTTAAAAGCTTTTTAAATCGGAAAACACACGAAGTTAAAACAGATGTGCTACAAATTAAAATAAACGAGTTCAATCCAGCGATGCAACGCTGGCGCCCAACTGGTTACGCGAACTGAGAACTAGTCCTATGCACATATTTGGTTAGCGAATCTATCAAGTATCGTTTTCAAACGAGTTTATTTACACATACTGTTAGTGTGTTTCTATAATAATCTGAGAATATTGACGGTATTATATAGGTAAACAATATTTCTTACTTTCTCTTCCACTTGTCTCTTTCTAGGCCATGGTAGCGAGTGCGATGTAAAATATGTAGTTACGCACTTGATTTAACTTAGAAATCTGACTTGTGACAGTGCGAGTCGATTACATTTAAATATATTAACCCTCAATTAACTTTACTTATGTTTATAAAACAAGGTTACGTCGCAGAGTGATGCTAAAGAGTTCGTAATGTGAATGTGAACGAACTATGGCATAAACATACGAGTACATGACTTTCGTCCGACAGGTTGACATGACTTTGGTGTGGTGTTTGATTGATACGATATAATTTCAATTGAGTTTATCACAAGCGCTAAGTGACCATTTAAGATCAAGTTTTAAAAAGTTGTTTGCCCGTAATTGGTGGTTAGCAATTATCAGACATCGATGTTTAGTAGGCATTCGAGTAAAGTGACTAAATGTGGCGGCTTGGACTTGTTGTTGGTACTTGTGAAATGCTAAATATTTTTCTTACAAATTGACTAGCCCTAGTTCCGTCACATTGTATGAATATGCCTTTTGGTACCCCTAACCTTGGGTATTGAATCTTAGGGATGGATTCTACTTCTCGGACAGTTCCAGTCACAATAATTTGCTCCAGGCTTCATCTTTCCTGGCACGTGAATTCCCCTGAGAGGGATGTTATTATTGAGATCCCTCTGAATTGATTCATTAGTCTCAACTCAACTTAGTCGCGGTCTAAGAACTAATTAGAATTTATTTTGGTCCGCACCTACCTACGCCATGTTAGCTAAGGCGTGCGCAGTCAACATTTTTGAGGGTCTCTGCGCCATCGCCATACCCGCTTACGCGTTACAGGAAGAACACCGAAGTTTAGTTTTAGTTTTTAGGAAAATATTCCTCTCGATTGAGACATTCTACAAACTTGCGCGCCTACGTCATTTTACTTTTGACAAGACCAGAAGTGTAAATTAGACATTATGGTATCGTATTGTAGTGGAAGCATCCGTGGGTGAGTGCGTTTCACCGGCGTCGATAGCGCGATCTAATTCGAAAGCGATATGCCTTTCACCTCCCGACCGTGCGTTATGCTCGCTACGGCGGTTACTGGCCGTCTGCTATCTGGCCTGCGCGAGCGCTGGCCAGTTCTGTTCTTAGAAAAGTATCATTGTGACGTGACCTCGAGATTAATATAAACTATGTGCTCTCCAGAGCGCTCCTATACTGGTTGCCCTGAACGATCAACTCGCTTGCGTTAGGAAAGACACCTCTGTTTACTAGCCGGGGGCGTTGTATGTGTTCTTGTTATGGTTTACTAATAATTTGCAACTACGTGACTGCAGTTGGTGGTACCGCTCGATAAGATAAAGGTCGTGTAAGTGAAACAATTTGTATGTTTTTATTATGGTACACGAACTTGTGGTTTTTGATTGGCCTTCTTTGGTAGCAGTAACTACGTATGTTGTATGAAATCCTTGAACTGTTTCAAGGTTATGAATACAGATTGTTTCCTTTCTTCTTTTGTAATAATAACATATCGACATGAATAATGTAATTTTTGGTGATGTTGCAAAACAAATGAAAAACAGGCTTTAAAGTACTCGAGGTATTTGTTTACAAAATATTGCTTACAATTAATAAAGAATAATAATTCACTGATTGTTTATTTTTATGAATAGTGTCTGACTAACCGAAACTAACGCGTAATACAGGGAAGCTCTACACGGCCAGGCATTCGTCTAATTATAGTTAGCCATTCAATGTAGGTAATACAAGTACAGGAAAACCGTTACGAGGACGGAACTGTTTGTGAGCTCGGTCATTAAATAATAATTGATTACGTATTTCTCTTTATTGCTAGCTTAAACAAATAACGTCAAAAGGAAAATCATTTTCGTGATCCTTGGCATGATCTCTTTTTCTTTGGCTTTGATTTCTGAACAATTGTTTACAATTATCTTTATTTTATTTTTAGATGAATTAATCCTGAAAAAAGTACAGAACTAGTGGAAGAAGTTTTTTTAATTTTGACTTTCACTCTCTCTTATACCTACGTAAATTTGTAAAAATAAAAACTAGTCATTATCATACAAATGCGACCAACCGTTTTGACCAACTAATGTTTTAATAGACTATTACCTACCTACGTAGATCAGGTATCAATATAAATTCACTTTAATTGGAAATCCCGTTTGTTTCAGAATAAAACATGATCCAGGTTGCCCTGTGATTGGCTATTACTTATACATTCGCTGCATTTTACCTCATTGTAAATAGTGGATCAATATATTTATAGCTCAGACGGATTGAACGGAATATTCAGGTCAAGAAATGTCTGCATGTAGGATTTGACGTTTCACATCGCACAATTTCGCTAAGAATAGCGCGGCACTCAATATTCGACGCCCGTTTGCCACTTTTGATGGACGAATATTGAGAGATCAAATAATGGTTTGATATTGTGAGTTATTACGTTGAATGGCTAGCCCTCGGACGCTGGGAAGGGCAGACGGGACAGAAATATTAGTAATAAATAAATTTTGGGACATGTCATTTCAATACATTTTGTGTCAGGAGAAAGAAGAAATCTCTTTCCCGTGTCGTGATCTTATGTCTTTTATTCATGAGAAACCATACAAATCTATTATTATAATATGTTTAAATTTTCATAAAATACTTAAGCTGCTGTAGTGAATTTCTAATACTTAATGAACTAGTTTTTTTTTTATCAGGAGACAATGAGCAGCATGAGTCAGTGATACCTACCTGATGATTTTTCCGATTTCTTACCCATTTACTAATGACTATTAAGTCGGTTATTTGCCTATTGATTTCAATTGTAGCTATCTCTTTTGGCTAGACTCGTTAATCATTGGTAACTCGTCATACGTGCCCGTATTTGTGGATGACCCCCCACACGCGGCGATGCTCCTTTATTGCTCTTAATTCATTCGCCCTTCTTCCTACTCTAACACGATGATTCCGACCCATATATACGACGTTAACATCATAATTGTCTTTAACCTTTATCCTATTAATGCTAATCTAGTCTTTTTGATAATGCACTGGGAATGTTGATTATAATATATTAAAAACAAACGAAAGTGTAGCCACATATTACTCAACTAAGTATTTGTAGTTTCAACTTGTACGAAAAAATACTGTTTTATATCGGACGAATTACGGACATACAGGAATTTTAACATATTCATACAATTATTTATTTGAATGAAAAGATATGAATATTACCGCACTCCACCACCAGCTATTTTTACCTTGTCAATACGGAAAATTTGCTGTGGTTAGAATACAATAAAATTAATTGGTCTTAACCGCAAGCTCTATATGGGAAACGCATAGGTATTTAGACTCGCAAATAATTAGGTACTAAATAGACAATGCTCTCTTGTTGTTAAGTATTAAAGTACAAATATTTATAACAACCATAAATAAACCATAAAGCGGGCCCTTAGGCTCAAATGAGGTGTGATAGACTAAGGAGCTGGCATCAGCTGGTCAAGTGAAAGTCCACTTTCTTACTGCCTGCCTTGTCTTTACGCCATAGAAATGTTCTTGCGTTAATCTAGATGGTACATCTTGGAGGTTATAATTTGAGCGGACTTAGGACTGCAGAATTTATCCTGATTGGAACAGTTATATACTTGAACGCTGTAATCTATCGCAGACGCATCATCATCATTTGATGAGGAGTTTTTCTTCAAATTAGGTGACAATAGCCCAGATAAACTAAGGAAGTACGTACTCCAAATCGTTTGGGTTTTTTAGTCTCAGTCATTTCCAAATAAGGTTGGAAACCTTAATCTATTAATCTATTACTATGATAACGAGTTTTCTTTTGGCTCTGTCATTTACGGGTATCGTACGTGTTTCCGTTCCCATCCCGGTGGAACTTTTTTTTAAATGACGCTGTTTTTGTGTTGAGAAGCTCCTAATATGACTTTTCTGGCCGTATATAGATAACTACCTATACGCATATAATATACGAGTATTCGATGATATTTGAATTAACGTTAGCGCAAGAGTCGTTATTTCCATCGTCTCTACATCTACGGCGTTCACTTTAATTGAGCAAAACTCGTGTGACGGTTTTCCCTACAAACGGCACAGTCTCACTGTAGGTTACTGCATTGTCGCTTTCTTGCCACTCCGGCGCATCGCTAATTGTTCGTATGTTAACCCACTAATTTAAATACACATTGGTTTTACAAATGTTTAGAATGCCGAATATCCCTCGATATGTGTAGCGTATGACTCGGATTTTAATTACAAATTAGGGAATGGGAAAGTCCAATCAAAGTCCAATGAACTACATGTAGGACAAAGAAAACTTGGGTGTAACTATCGGTCTAATTGAAATCATTATTTTCATTATAACAGTATCTGCTCAACTTTGACAGAAAACAATGGAATTAACATGCGTGGGCGTCATCGATTTTGTTCCCGTAGTTAACCTCAACCAATTTGTCATAGCAACAAATGTCAAATAACTTGTACAAATCACGTCCTAATTTTTATCAGAACAAACAAGTGAGACGCAGATTTTCACTCGATCGAAGTCCGACAATTCTTGGCTCGTCGTCAAGTACGTTCGCAATAAATATTTACCTGGCCGTCTGGTTTGATGTCACCCCGGGCGACGTTCAACTCGCCAAAGTTAAAAGGCACTAACATTATATGAGCTTTGTTCTTTCTTATAACCTATCTTTACACGCTACAGTTTTTCTTGATACTTGCTAATTTGTTGCATCTTAATTTAGACGGCTGACGGGTGTATTCTTGACCGTTTATCGCTGCTGGCAGATGTATTATTTTAAATCGTCATTTTATTAGACAGTATTTATGAAAAACTGCGTTGATGTTTCATTTCTAAAACCAGTATGTCAATGAGGTTGTGACAACTTGACGTCTTTGAAATGTAATTTTGTAGCAACGCTAATATTTCTCAGCTCAGATTCCCACAATGTTTTGAATTACTAATAGTTATTTGTTTTACAAGGGGGCAAAGTTGTTGTTTAACCGCTCGTGCTAATATTGATACCCGAGCAAGCGAAAGATTCCAAAATTAACGAGCGTAGCGAGTGGTTCGAAAAATGGAATCTTGAGTGTTGCGAGGGTTAAATAAAATTTGCCCCCGAGTGAAACACAAAATTTTCACCACACCAACCCGAAGCAAATATTAAATGTAAAATATCAAAAAAAAATCAAACCATATCAAATCCAAATGAATGTTATTAAATATTTTGTGGCGTCTCCTCTAGCTGTCACTGCCAACGTCGTGCCATAATAATCTAACAGATGGCGTTTAGGGAGCTAAAACGCAATTAGTAAGAGACCTACGTCGCGCTTACGGAGTTTTAAATGTCAGTTGCTATATATATAACTTCCGACCAACTCTCAGTGGACTTCGGTCCCCAGACATAACACCCGCCTGGAGAGAGTATTCTCTATTGCCTCTCTACCTTCTACATTGGTGACCTTCCGACATTGGACAGCAATGAAGACCTCAAGATCCTGATAACGCCGCCTCGCAGCAAGCCATTTCCCTCTCTCTCTCTCTCTCTCTCTCCGCTCGCCGCTCTGGCTCTGAGCAACTGCGCTCGCCGCTCTGGCTCTGAGCAACTACGCTCGCCGCTCTGGCTCTGAGCAACTCCGCTCGCCTCTCTGGCTCTGAGCAACTGCGCTCGTCACACTGGCTCTGAGCAGCTCCGCTCGCCTGTGACTCTGAGCATCTTCGCTCGCCACACTGGCTCGAGCACACCTGGTTTCGCTGCACACTTCATACGTCGTCGCTGACCCCTCCGCTCAGAGGGGGGCTTATGTGGCGTCTCCTCTAGCTGTCACTGCCAACGTCGTGCCATAATAATCTAAATTATATATATAAATACACATATATATATATATATATAACTTCCGACCAACTCTCAGTGGAATTCGGAACTAGGCATAACACCCGCCTGGAGAGAGTACTCTCTATTGCTTCTCTACCTACTAAAGTGAATTCTACCAGCAAACATAAGAAAACAACTCAAAATTTGCAATCGATTACTTCGCCTCACATGTGAATAAAATGCAACTTTGCTATCAGTTTTTGAAGTGCAAAGTAAGCCTTTCCGAGCTGGTGTGGTGAAAATAAATATGTTTATCATCATCTGCTTTAAAATACTTTCTGACGCGCTGAATAAACTATGGCATACTTATAAATGCTTACATTACTTACATTTAACATTAATTCGAGTTTCTATTCTTCGGAAACTACTAAGCAACGACTTTTCTTTTGATCCCTTCACTCGATTTTCATAAAAGCCTTCCGGAAAAAGCATTTCTTTACTCAAACGAAAATTGGCATCCATTCTTTTAAACAAAAGTCCGTCCAGAGTTAAGCATAATACATTATTTTTCTCTCTATTGACTTAAGTAATCAAAATTATTTAAAAATATTATCAAGGATTGCCCTTGATCTTTTGTTGCGTTTCTGTAAAACTAAATTGCCTGAAAAAACAACTGAACCAGCGAAAATCGGAATAAGGGAAAATAATCTTGATCGGTACGAGTCCGATTTGCACTTGCCGGGGTTTTTTATTTAAATAAATAAATAAATGTTATAGAAGTACGAAAGCGGACCCTGGCAAACGCTAGGCAGAAGAAAAAATATTATAGGACATGTTTACACAAATTGAAAATAAAGATGATCTCACTTTATTGGACCAATGCATTCATCTCCTTTCAATGCGTTTTTTTAATAATTGAAACAGCAAAACACGTTTGTCCTGTTTTTCTTTTTCAATTTATTATTGTAAATTTTATTTCACGACCGCTGTAAAAAATATTTCCATAGGGAACAACCCTATTCTCGAGGCGAATGATAACAAAAATACATATTTTAGATATCATTATGATGTCAGAATAAGTCTGAGTTGGCCTCCAGCATGCATACCAGCAAAGATAATTCAGACTAGTAAATTATGTAGCCAGTACATTTACTGCCATCTTTCGACACAAATGATTAAAACTTTTAGAACGTCATTTGAATTTGATCCATAATTTTTTGAATATCGGATGATTGAGAATCGATATCAAATACCATCGTTCATAATATATTAGGTAATTTGTAAAAAAAATAATCACTGATATGGTGTTAAATTTGTTAAATGTCAAAAAGTATTGCCATCGAGAGTAGGCCTAAGGTCATGGCGCCATCGTTCGAAAAGATAGCACCGTACCTTTGGCCTATCCTCGAGTAGAATATTCCTCTATTTCAAATTCGGTTTGATAGCAGCTACCTACTACGAGTATGCCTAGCTAGGCACGGCCGGCGCCGCGCCGCCGCGCGACCTTATTGCGTTCACAGGGACATGGCCTCAATGTCCACGGGCATCACTACTCTGCTGTATACAGGATTATTGTTAACCTGATGAATAATATTCATGAAGGTTTTCCGTACCGTAAAACCACCCAACTATAATCCAGTACAACTATGGTTTACAAGTTGTTTGGTTAAGTTGGAACTGGGGGCCAATTTTTGAAATTCGACCGCTCGATAACAATAATAGAGAACGAGTGGTCAATACCACTCGATTCCCAATTTCTATCGCTCGTATTTCAAAAATTAACATATCGCCGTTTTCCACCGATTTTCGAGTGACGAAATCGAGCGATCGACATTCAAAAATCACTCCCCAGGGGCCCGATTTTTTAATTTCGACCGCTCGATTTCGTGTATTTCGTTCAATAATATCTCCACTACTAGGCATTTAAATTCTACTAATAGAATTGAAAACGAGTGGTCAATACCACTCGATTCGCAATTTCTATCGCTCGTATTTAAAAAACTAGCATTTCTCCGTTTTCCACTGATTTTCGAGTGCCGAAATCGAGTGATCGGAACTCAAAAATCGGCCACTGGTCGCAGTTCAAGGGTATAATTAAAAAAAAATGTCGATTCAAATAATATTCAAACCTGAACGAAGATATTCGAGTTAGAGTAATATATATTTACTAGACGGGCCCGCAGCTCCGCTCGCGTAAATGAAATAAAGAGTTCGTCTTATGTTTAGTTAAATACCGACATTATTATGTATTCAACCCTGCCATGGTTTAAAACTGTGATAGGGATTTCTTATTTGTAGCCGTTATTTGGATAACTCAATTCGCAAATTTGTCAAAAAATGATGTGATTTGATAAAAGGCAAGATTGTATTTTTTCATCTACACGTATTTATTTAAAACTTGTTTCAAGATAAAATTATTATTTGTTCTTATAAGCCTAGTTGCAAAAACGTTCATTAGATTAATTTTCGCCTTAAGATGAATATGGACGACCACCGCCCTTAAATCGCCTTTTCATACAAACATAGGTAGTCTAGTCCTCTCGGTCTTGCGATAGCTCTCGCCAGTCGCCATGGCCGAGGTTGAGCAGGTCTTGAGCAACTACGTCGTTTCAGCGGTACCTAGGACGTCCACTCGGGCGGCTCCCATTTTGTTGTCCCAAGTACCTGCGCACTCTTCACGGCACGATCCTCTCCCATTCTCTCTAAGTGTCCGAGCCACCACTGAATTTAGCCGCTTTTGTCTCTCAATATTTCGCCACTATATCGGACCACATCCTTATTTCTATGGCAACAAAATTATATTACGATATTTGGCCGACTGCTGACTGTACATTTGCTTATTTTTTTTATCAGGTCGCTCAATAACATCTGAACATGCACTTTAATCTACCTACATAACTTACTATCAACTTTGTATTTTTGGCCCATCTCCGCATTCTTAGCCCGTTCCCCGGACAAATGGCAATGTTTGCCGAAGCCGTGAAAGTCAATCTGAATAATATAACTCAAAAATAAATTTAAAACAACAAAATACAAATTGATAATAATAATATAGTAATTACTTTGATTGATAAGAATGATAAGTCATATATGACATAAATCACTCGTATGGGCTCTATAGACTAAGGTTGAGGTTGGCAGCACTTTTTATTTTACTTTGTGTAAAAAAACTTAGAAATACCTGTATACCAACATGACAAACATAATTTAGTTTACTTTAACTTACGGATTATTTGGTCTAATCTGTAGCACCGTCAAACGAAAGCAACCGAGAGTTGCCGAGAAATGGCCGATGAAGATTGTTATGAAAATTTCTTTTCCTTATTGTAAATTAAATACGCATCGGAAGCGATAGTTTTTATGGTCTAGTTCTATTCCCATATGTAGATAATTGATTTGAACAGGTTTTTCTTATCATACGTGCGTCGTATTCGAGAAACGTGTCAAAAACTTTTTTAGAAATTTGTAAGGCGCCATCTCGCTTATCCTCCTCCTCCTCCGCTCGTTTTTTATCCCGTTCAGGCGGCTTAGCACGGTCGCGTTTTTATCCCTTGTCACCATGCCTGTCACGTTCTAACAAGTATGTAAGTGCGAAAGGGACGCGCATAGTGATAGTCGATAAAAATGGAACCGTGCTGAGCCCGCTGGTTTTTCAATTTTATATATATATGATAAGTTCAGGATTATTGTTAACCTAATAATTACTATCAGAGTGTATGATGGTAAATTTAGCTCCGACTGCGTCTTTCCTTGCGCAGAAACGGCTCCATCTTTTAACGTCACATGCAATCCCGAATAATGGCTACTTTCGACCAAACAACGATATCAAAATTATGCATGTAGATATAATTGTAGTTGCAGAGATATGTATTAGTATATACATATAATATAATAAGCGACCAGGCGGCTTAGCACGGTCGCGTTTTTATCCCTTGTCACCATGCCTGTCACGTTCTAACAAGTATGTAAGTGCGAAAGGGACGCGCATAGTGATAGTCGATAAAAATGGAACCGTGCTGAGCCCGCAGGCCATAATACTTTTCGTTACATCTGGTTTCCTTTCTGGAAAAACTGGGGCATTCGACATGTCCGCTGAACACAGATCACCCAACCTAGACGGAGCATGTAAGAAGACGGTTGCGATCACTAACGAGTAAGGTAAGCTCCTATTCTAATTTAGTTTCAGAGCGTGACCGCTCATTTCAATTGCGTTTATGACATTTATCAACCTTTCTGGTTGAACAGTCACTTTTGACACTGACAGATATTATCCATAACAAATCCCGATCAAAGGCATCACCTATTATTACAATCATAATTCATAAAAACCCTCCTGAAGCGGCATTAGTAGGTACTTGATTGTTATTTTTATATTACTCGCAATGCGTCAGTACTCGTACTTACTTAATTAGTAACATAACAATCCGTTGTAGGTAGGTAGTGCAAAATTAAATGTGAGATGCAACTGAGAGGTTTCTCGAGCGAGCGAGTCTTCATGCTACGCTGGTTTTAATGTCTAAGGGAGGTAGTCCGCCAAGATTCACAAAACACCGTGAAAGTATGGAAACGGGGTTATTGGTTGCATTTACCAGTTCTATTGAAATTCAATGGTGAACACTTAGGGAAATAGAACAACAATAATCACTGTAGTTATTTACGCAAACAAGACGTTAGGAGATAATACTTATGCAGCGTGGGCCACGCCTCCGCGGGTCGTAATAGTTTTAGGAGCCACATTTCATATCTTAAAAATCTCTTGGTTTTGACATGCGAGTGCATTATTGCGAAAAAGGCTGATCAACTATGTACTTTGTATGTATTTTTGCATTGCAGAAAGTTTAGTTACTCGTAGTTCCAGCGCCTGAAAATGGAAAACAGTCTTTTTCATATTCTATTTTCCCTAGGGATAACGCTCGTGACGTGATACCTGTGGTGCAAGCGGTCGAGCTCTGAAATTTTCAGTTCAGTCGTGTATGAAACCGGAGATATAGGTCATAATTAGTCAGTTACGAGATTGTCCGAAACTAGTTTCGATTCAAGACTACACTTTCAGGCCTATTCGGATTTCGAGATAATCACAAGATCTAGAGACGATTTAGAGATCAACTAGATCTACATTGGATATCGACTAGATGTGACTTGGATATCTAAGTCATAACTTGTCGAAATCGTTCAAGAGGGCCTCCAGAATTGCGGAAACGTCAAATTTGACATATCTATCTTACAAATATCTTTAAATTATCCATATCGTAACTTGTTGAAGTCTAGTAGAAATCTAATTCATTTTCCGAATCGAGCCGTTTATTTTGTGACTTAATTTATTCGTATTATTTGTATGTTATTAAGATAGTTTTGGAAATTGTCTAGGCCCCGCTTAGCGTGCCTCCGTTGAAGGTTGAAGGCAAAACGTAGAATAACATTTCTAAGCTGTTGAGTCAACTGAGTTATTTAAACTATTATAAGCCTTCGTTCGCAACCGGTTACGCGCCGAAGCAGATAAATCATAAAGTCATAAATATTTAAAAAATATAAACATTTCTGATCTCAGAGGTCACAAGCGTACCTTTACTACGGAGCATCTTACGCACGGGGTCCATGACCTGCATAAGTGGATGGGACTTCCGGCCGCGGCGCGTGCGCCGGCGGCGAGGTCACTTCCGCTCACTTGCTTATGCGCAGCCGATAAACTGGGGCGTAGCCAGCTATGACGCTTTATTAGCTCTACTACTACTAGTAGGACCTGCATTCTGCAGCTAGTTAAGTATGTTTTTAACATTACTTACTCCGATACGTCCCGATCTTACAGATTGCATTTTCGAGTGCGTGGGAGTAGGATGTACAGTCGTATTTTGTATATATATAATTGTTTGGAATACAACAGAAATCTTTAAAAACAATCTTAGTAATTATACAGATATGTTTATTTATTCAATAAAAAAACATTAAAAATAAATAGTAGCCGATGACTTCACTTTATTTGACAAAGGGGTGCGGCAAAATAACAACATTAAAATAAATGATAAAATTAATTTTGACAACTCCTGCGTTACAACTTAAACAAATAAACATATGACAGCTACTCATATTATATTATTACCTGGTAAATATATTGGTGATACTCCCACTTTAGTTGCGCAATATACTTACTAAAAACACCAAACAACAAGTAGGTAACCTTGAAACATGTATTTGCCTCATTACCAGTGGATTTAGCCAAAGTAACAAGCTTTTATAGAAAATCACCAATAGAAACTTACTAAATATTGTATGGAAATGATCACGCGACTCTACGTTCGTTCGTATCCGTCATCGTGATGCATGTTTTACTTTTCGATTGGCGAATGTCGATAAACGATCGTCAGCTTGGACGTGGTACCTATATAAATGAGATTCTGGATATATTAATATAGCAAAGACGTCACTTATCATATTATAACTTCTAAGTAGCAATGTGACAAGCTATTATTAAAAACCGGACAAGTGCGAGTCGGACTCGCCCACCGAGGGTTCCGTACTGTTTAGTATTTGTTGTTATAGCGGCAACAGAAATACATCATCTGTGAAAATTTCAACTGTCTAGCTGTCACGGTTCGTGAGATACAGCCTGGTGACAGACGGACGGACGGACGGACAGCGGAGTCTTAGTGATAGGCTACCGTTTTACCCTTTGGGTACGGAACCCTAAAAACCTAAATTGAATCCGTGGATTTATTTACAACTGTTAACATTACTTCTATCAAATTTAATGATGACAGCTTTTTCCCAGAACAACATAAAACCGTATTAGATGAAAACATAAATTAATTAAGTAAATTGATTCGTTTTAAAGCTTTTTCATAGTTTTCATTTAATTAAAAGAACATTAATGAATGTCTACAGGCAGTGATTAAATTTTAGGACATTTTTATCATCATTTTATATCTAAAACATGTTTTATATGTTAATTAATTAATATTTCACGGAAAAGTGTATAATGCTGTATACCTATTAATGTATTATCTAAAGGAGGATGGGCAGATTTGTATGGACACTGGCTTATGAGCCAATAGGAATAAGCGACATATCATTGGAAAGGTTTTTTTATATACTCCATTTTTTTTGTATGACGAGACTTGTGAAATCTCTGTTTAACACATTCGCTGCGTTACGGGAAGCATTTGGCCGTATTTGACTTTCCGCCGGTGCGGTAGCTATCTGCGCTTGTCTTACCCCCGGCGCGGCGGTGGTTTTCTTCTCGTGTGAGTAAGAAAAAGATGACTATACTCCCGATATCCTTACTTCAAGTATATTCTATTTCAAAAGAAAAAATGTACGGGAAGTATTTTTGCGTAACGCACTGAAAGGATTTTTTTTTCTTTAGCGCGGCACGGGTACTATTTGTCCGTACTCCATCTCCCCGTACCGCACCGAAAGGCGGGTACGCAGCGCTCGGATTGGTCATAGTGCTGCGCATTGTCCACGTTTCCGCGTCGATACGTCATTTTATTAATGCGACAATTCAAGACTATGACATCTATATTGAAAATTACCTACTCTAAACTCAGTAATTTACTATATAGACAGTAATTTTTCCACTTTTAAATTTATTCTAAGCTTAATAGCAACGTTCGTAGACGTTTCTACTAGTTAGAAATTAAAATTACCTACTCTAAAAGTCCCATCCCTTTTTATAATTATATGAGGATGAATAATATTTGTTTTGAACACGTACAGACACGATGACGATAATAAATATTTTGTCGATTATAAAAGTCGTTATCGATTCATTAGTATCCCATCACTATTGTTATATACGGGCTGTGCGGCAAGGGAAGTATATTCCCGTAAAATTACGGGTCTTGAAAAATGCCTATATCATTTGTAATTTTATACAGATCCGCGGGCGACGGCAGCTGTATATACACAAGGATATAGTCTATTGATTAGAATGACTTATAGTTCAAATCGATAACATTCCAGGTCTGTAGAGACCTTTAAAGTCAGGACATGGTACGGGAAAATATAGGTCGTGCCGCAAATTTGGCTTTCTCAATACGGGAAGTATATGACTCGTAACGCACTGGCGGTAAGTTTGGGTTTTGCGCTGCCGCACCGAATGTGTTAAAAAAAATATTATGACAAAAAAACATAAGAAAATGAATAAAAAACTAAAATATCATGACACCGAATCATCCACAATAACAAAACCTTAATGATCTGCGACACAGGAACTTAGTATCGAAAAAAACTATACAGTCACGTTTCAAGTAAAACCGGACGTCATTCATGTGATCTCATGTATTTTCTGACATTTAATGATAAGACATGACCCTGGAGACTTTGGTATATAATATAATAAAAATATAAGTGTAATAAATGTCAAAACTATTATTAATATCATAAAAATGACAATATTGCGATAAAACAACATTGTAACGAGGAGAATTGATGTAAATCACAAAGATCGATATACAACCCTAAGTAGGTATAGAATCAAGACGAACAATAAAACTTCAATGCCTAAACTGCGTAGATATTAGTAAAAAATATACCGGGTAACTTAAATGATAAATACTAAAGCGGTGATTATAGATAATATGATCACCGCTCTAGTATTCTCAATTCAAGTTACCCGGTACATTTTGAACCTTAATAATAATTGTCTTCTACATGACATTAAAGCTCTCCAAAGGGCCTCTACGTGTTGGATCTATATCCCCACGCAAGCCTATCAAAAGACCGGGATTTATAGGCCCGTGAAATCCAAAATTGTCTTGTAAAATACAATAATTATACTACCTACAGTTTATAATTTTAAGGTGTCCGAATGTTACTTAGTTGTTTACAAATTTGAAACGCATTAAAAATTCTAAGTATAATGAGTAACCTATTTCCTATTACTTTATTTTTACAAGTTGTATTAGAGTTAACATTAAAGGATGTTTAATGTCCTATGTACATATGTGGTTCGGATTACGTAACAGTCTTATTGCGAAACAATGATGTCGTAAGTAACACACGTACATCAGTTTTCCTTGTACTTGACGGATATGTAGCTTGTTGCCGGGAATTGTATGGGAATTGTATTCAAAATGACCGCTTTCTTTGTCCTTGTACAATATCTGGGAAACCGAGCTTTGCTCGGAAAACATATAAAAACTCAAAAATGCGCGTTTTCCCACAGATAAGAGCTAGATCGATTTATCGCCCCCGAAAACCCCAAATAGCAAATTTCATCGAAATCGTTAGAACCGTTTCCGAGATCCCCGAAATATATAAATAAACAAGAATTGCTCGTTTAAAGGTAAG